>NC_025996.2:134454763-134754763 GCF_000442705.2 Elaeis guineensis
ATGACGAAAGTTCATCTACAGTCCATCAATAATTGTGCATCACCATGACCTATGAGGGTTACCTTGTAAGTCATTCCTCATAACATTTTATTATCAACATCAGCAACTATGTAAGCTAAGCCTTTGACCTCCTTTCCTCAACATCTGTGGGTTTTATTAGACCATCTCAATTTTTAATCATAGCAGGAAAACCATCTCAATTGCCCAGTAACTGGGCCAATTGTAACATCATCTTGGAGACAATTAGGTCTTCATCTAATATAAATAATCCCAAATTGATCCTTACTATTAACACCTAACCATGCCCATGCCTTCTTTACAAGCCATCATAGCTATTAGAAGGTAAAATTTCTTCCACATCTCAGCATTCCAAAAGCACTAAAATACTTTCCAACCCACTTCCTCATAAGTAAGGTTGTTTTCATTCTTCTCTTCTTGTGTGACACAAGAATGCATGTGAACATATAAGACTCGCGAAAGAAACATCTGCAGAATAAACTTCTCCAAGTGATATGGTCAAAATCATTAAAATGCTATGCAACATAATAGTATTGAAAATGAGGGAACAAAAATTGATAGCTGCTGGATACTCAAAAGTGATCATTCATAAAATTTTCTTGTCTATTGTTTCCTTAGATTTTCCCGTGTCATATAATCAATTTCTATGTTAATTTTTGAAATATATGGCTGCTTTATTAACTTAATCCTTTTATCCTTATAAATGAATTTTTTCTACCAAACTACTTTCAAACCCTAGCTAAGTGATTATTACTTCTGAAAACCTCAAAACGCCAAAATTGGTTTTAAATGCTATTGAGAAATTTGCAGTTCTTACTAGTTATATGCATGTATGTATGTATGTATAACTAGATATGCATGACTTGTTAAAAAATGCATTCCAGATTAAAGATTGATAGTTTGATAAAACAGAGCAGATAATCCCAGTGTTTCTTTATTATGAAATTTTATTCTCTTATAAAAGATAAAAATTAAAAAAAAAACTATTTGTAATTTTATACTAGCCCCCAATCTTATCCTTGTTATTCTCCAAAGCACAACCTTGTAAAATCCCAAGTATGGAATTTGTTTGGTTGGTAGACAAGTTTATGTTATTTGGAATTTTGGATTCTTTCTTAGTTAAAAGAATATGGGGTTCGCACAAATAGATACCTAACAAGGAGATCACATGAGATCCCCAAGGTGAAGGAGATTATAAGGTCTCTGGATTGGAAGTAATTGCCATGTGGAGAAGGGAGTCTAAATGTGGTCATGGAAACTTGCAGCTCTGTACACATGACATTTATCAACTGTGAGGTTCCTCACTATATTCTAAGTTGGGTCTAGTAGGATATTGCATTAGCCAAGTTAGGCCTCCGCCAGCTCACTACTTCACCATTATACTGGTCAAATTGCACATGCTACCCACCACCTTTAATGAACATGGAGCAAATTTCAAGCATGAAATGAAGCAAGCAAGAATATTCCATTTGTTCATGCACCATACATGATTGTAATGTACGAGCGGCTACAGTTTGCTGTGAATCACCTAATGGATGGATTCTTGCATTATTCCACGACCACCACTAGCCACTCAGCTTACAAATGAAATAGTCAACCGCACAGCAAGAGGGAAAGTTGGAAAAGGGGCAAAAAAAAGAGAAAAGAAACATAAGATTCCTTGAAAAAATAAAATGAAATAATCATAAAATATAGTCACCTTCCAAATAAGTTTCCTGCAGAAATTGTACTTCCTTTATAATAATCCACAGTTTCCGTAACCTCTCCCAGATCATCAGCTGTTTCAAGAACCTAGATTTCAAAAGATAAATGAATAGGATACTGCATATCCTAGTATATGACAGAAAAAAGGCTTACAGTAGTTATAATTCAGCTAACACAAAAATTGAGATCTCAAAGTAAAATACTGGGCGCATGATCGTAAGGCGAAAAATGAAGGTTGAATACTTCATGGTTTCCATGAAATACTTTTAGAGGCATTCCCAACTGTCTACATACCTTCAAAAGAACAATATTCCACAGAATCTTGATATATTTGGGCATTGCAAGTTGAAATAAAGAAATGCTTGCATATTGATTACTTCTAATGCTTGATGTAACTAGATGTCAAAAAATCTATCATATATTGTATAAATGTGTGTAAATTAATTGATTATATAACATATTCATATTTGGTAATAAATACAGTCAAACCAAGGTTAGATATGCATTCTGAAAAGAGAAAAGCAAAAATAGCTGTGAGTTGTAACCAATGGTTACAACTATAATTGTTCACTTGCACCTTTCAAATGGTTGTTGATATGAGGCTTATTTGAACCCAATGTGAAACGATGGATCAAGATTCGCCATCTTGATACCAGACCCCATACCAGTACCATCCTATTATAGTGTCGGTACATAGTTCAGTATGGTACAATATGGTAGTATTGGTATGATATGGTACACTGTTCCGGTACGGTCCCGGTAAATTCCATACTAGGCAGTACAGCAAACACTATGATGGATAATACATAAAACATAGACAACGAATTGTCATATTTTGTTGACTTTAGAATAGATATAAAAATAAAATTCTAATCTAGATATGTATTTGGATATTATCGTAATCAGGATTTTGCACAAAGATTGAGACTTGGAAGAGAATTTTGAAAGATAGGTCTGTCCCCATCTACCTACTACAATGAGAAACCAAAGAGCTAAGAATTTTGATAACATTCTTTGTCAATTTCCTTCCTGCAACTATTGCATCCGGTCAAGACATCTGTGTAATGAACAGAGCAATGCCTCCATGGTGATACTCCTACTCAACATTTTTGACTCTGTTTCTCTTTTTGCTGTTGGAGGGATGAAAGGTGATGAGTAACGATGTCATTACACTCCTTGGGAACTGCATCATTAGGTATTAGGACTGGTGATTTACCTTAGGTGGATTTTCACCCCCTTTCTAATAATAACCCATCATGTGCATCGGAATGTAATTGTATGCATATTCAGTTGTAACATTTGATCATAAATATTCCTATTGAAACATCAATTGTTGTTTAGTGTCATTATAGGTGAGATACATTGATAATAAGATTTACAATTTTTAATGACTTCTTAGTTTTAGCAATGGTTGTGTAGAGCAAAGTTTAAAATGATTCAAGATTCGATAAAAATATTTAGCACTCAAAAGTTTAAATTTTGCCCCAATCATTAAAAACTATAATTAAATTGAAGTTGAGAAATCAACATTTTTATTCTTAAATAAATTGAATCCAAAATGATAACAAGAGATTTACATAAATGGTGTTTATGTAAATATGTATTTCATAGGATGTCTCTTCATTTGCAGTATGTTTGTTGAGCCTATATCCTAGTATGTTAGAGGGTAAAACACGGACAACAATGTGTCCATGTATCCATGTGCAACTTTTGGATCCCCCAAGTGACTTCTCATGTCCTAAAATTTGGGGATAATACAAGTTTGACTCCTAGATACACGCATAACTGCACCCATGCGTCATAGAACTACTTAGTGAACTGAAGTGGCTCCACTAATTTAAACAACACATCCTCACTTAAAAATAAGGCTAAAGGGAGAAATAGTGGAAGGAAAGAAGAAAATTGTGCACAATCCTTTAGAGAGAGAAGAAAGAAGGAAGCTTGGACAAGAATTCATGGGTTTACTTTTACATCATATTGTAAGTCCACCTCATGCCTTACAATTTTAAACTTGCATGCTGTTTCTGAGTCTTGATGAAATTTAAGTTTATGCATAGCTTTGAAATTATAAAATCACATGGTCCTTTTTAAAATCTATGATTTCCCTTAAAGTAACCCTTTCATGTCTCTTGAATTTGAGCTCTATTTTGTGTTTTCGGAGCCTATGTATTCTTTTGAATCAGAGCTGGAAAAATCGAGGATTGAACCCATACCAAGGCTGGGTATGACACAGCCTTATCAATGATTGTGCATTTTTTGCCCTCCAAAATCTGGCTTGGGCTTTTGTATCATATTTTCTTGTATGAATGGCATATTTTTGCATGAAATAAGGTGAGAATACAGACTTGAGTTCCATTACTTCCAAAGGCTGGTCATTTCTGTTTGATGAAATCAAATGACACACATATCTATCACATAAAATCACATAAATTGGAATGAAGAAATACATTTATAACACTTGGTAAAGATTTATAACATTCATATTTACCGCATAATGAGCGATGAGGAATAGCATCAAGGCCTATTAAGGAGACACTTCGTCTAGATAAAATTATGCAGAAATACAATAAAGATTACAGTTACCTCTTCTTGTAAAAGCAATTGGTGAGAATCCTTGGATTAGCATGGTCCTTCTGATATATTTAGTTTGAATCTCCCAAGATGTTGATATATATCTACTTCTGAGTTAAATACTTCAAAGTTATCTGCTTTATAATTTGAATTTTTTGTTATTCCATGTACTGAAAGTCAAACAAAATCAACGTTGTTGCAGCCCAGAAATTCAAAAATTCAGGGTTGAACCTGTCAAGATTGGTAAAGAATGCTCCTAGGGCCATGCTTGTCTCCACCCACAAATGAAGTACAAGCACCTTTTCCCACTAGATCCAGTAGACCCATTCTCAAGTAGCAGCACTAGATTCAGCCCAAGTAAAGGGCAAACCAGCGAGAGTCTAAATTGCTTAATTCAGAGTCTGTTCGAGAGGTTAGGTAGTATTTTCCCAAACAGTCACCCTATACCATTTTAGAGATGGTAAAGTGTGAATCGTGTGGTAACGTACCAAACCAATTGGTTTTCAAACCGTGTTTATAATAGTCAATTCCAAAGTATCCTTTTAAAACTATAAACTTCTAGCTAATTTCCAAACTTTTTTTTTCTCTAGTAACTTTTCAACTTGCTAATTAATTTCAAGTATATGCAAGCCTTGAATTTCTAAATCTCAATCTCATTTTCGAGACTAGGGTTCCTTCTAAATTTTGGACTCTACAATTGGCTAAATTTTTTATATTGTAATGAATTTTTAAAGCCTACATTAAAATCCTAATACTACTAATTTCTTCTTCTCTGTAAATTTGGTAATTTTTAAGTTTATGTTTTTTATTCTATTTAAAATTCTGATCCATAAACTATCTTGAATGCATCTGTTCACAACTGAGATTTAATAAGAAGCAGGACACCCTTTTATATTTGTGAATTTTCATTTCTATTTTAATGTGATAGCTGTGAATTTGAATTTTCTATTAAACATAAATATAAAGGCAATTTTATATTACATGTGCATTTCTAGCTAAATGGCATATCTAGCTTCATATGAAATGGTACATCTAGCCTCATTTTTTGTCCGATTTGTCTACCATGATCTTC
The DNA here is from genome assembly GCF_000442705.2 of Elaeis guineensis. Lineage (NCBI taxonomy): Eukaryota > Viridiplantae > Streptophyta > Magnoliopsida > Arecales > Arecaceae > Elaeis > Elaeis guineensis. The sequence continues at coordinate 134,460,129 of NC_025996.2, forward strand.
CTTCAGATAGAATGGCAAGACAAGTATTAGATAGATGATCAGTATCAGAGAGTCTATCCAGGAGGTTCAAATTTTGGGATGGGATGTCGGGTGTGGGCACAATATCTAGTCAAGAGTTAGATCCCAAGCCCCAACTATGACTCCTGATGTCTACAAGCAACATAGACACTCCACAAGGAACAAGATGTCCATGCATATTTTGTAGTTCAAATCAATTTGATATATGTATTTTCGAGACCAAAAATAATGCACTATGTTAATTATATCACAATTGTTTTCATTAAGCAACCATATGGTCTATACATATCAACATGACATAAAATAACATCAAAATACCCTTGAAATCATAATTTAAACCAACATAAACCTTAAATAATCCTCAAAAACATGAAAAAACAAAAGATAAAAAATAATGTACTGTATTGAACTGGACATCAAACCATCCCAACTATCAGTACAGTACAATTTGGACCTATCATACTAGTTACCAACCAATATGATAATCAGTACCAACACATCAATCTTGATTCAAATTATTGATGAGGATACATGAGGACCCTCGGCCAAGAGGTAAATATGAACCTCAAGGATATATGTGCCACAATCCAATTTACTAATCAAAACATTTTCATGGTCTCATGGACAATGGATGCAAGATTAATTAGAGTTTAAGGTACAAGTGAACCTATGCAAGAAAAAAAATGAGATTATGCAATATAAAATGTGCTCGTTCATTGCACAATATCTTCTTCCTTATTAAAAGATGTTGATTTTCTTGGAATTTTAATAATCAAATTATTCCAATGAACCATCACCTAAACTTTTAAAGAATTGTTTGCCATCATTTTGTAAATATTATTTGAAAATTCTACAAACTGAAGTGCTAAACCAAGGTTCACTGTCTCGATACCAAACACCGTAACAACATCCTATTCAGTGTTGGTATGCAATTGGATATGATATGCCAATATCAGTATGGTACGATACATCGTACCAGTACAATATAGATACAATATGGCACACCTGTACCGAATGGTATAGTGTGGTACGGCAAAAATTGGCTAAACCTTTTAAGTATGTTATTTCTTAGACTTCATTTGTGGGATTTCAATATAGAATGGTTTCTATGAAACTTCACTTGAAATTTCCAATATAAATTTGATTTGTACGTTACATGGCCATGCGTATTTGTAGTGGAAACTTAAATTCTTTTCACCATGTAGAACTGGTTGAGCTACATAGACACCAATTAATGTTCCATTTAATATTTCAAGTGTAATTCAGAGAGGGATCCAATGGACCTTTTTCAAATTGGTGTTTGAAGTTGCTTTCAACTTTTATTGAAGCAATGATAGAAACATGGTAGTTCACTTTTTTTTTTTTGGCTTAGGATGTATTTGGCTTAGGATGAATTTAAAGTTTTGTGATTGAGATCAACATAATTCTTATAATTGTAATACACCTTATGCTATATTGGGTCATGTAATTTCCTTTAAGGATTAATATTACTTTTGTTTAACTATGATGACATATATCAAAATTTAAATAAGTTTGGGTTGTATCGCATGGCACCACTAATTAAAAAAATAAATAAACAAAAACAAAAGATAACTGCTTTCATACAATACTATTGTCATGTATGATAAAGAAATATCACCCTTTTTTGTAATCTTCCACATCCAATTTGCCATCCCTTCCTAAAAGTAATGAGTAAACATCTTCTAACTGTTATAATATGTTCTTTGGAGGTAGATCTGGCTATGGTAAGAAGAGTCTATATCAAAAAATATTGCTAAATAAATGTTAAGTTCAATTACAAAAAATTAAGGTTTCTTGAGAGAGGCCTTCAGAAATATAACTTAATTTAGTACATCAGCCTATGACAAAGACCTGTCAATAAAATATAATATCATACAAAGCCTCAAACCAACAGTTACATCTAGTTTTACCGGAACAATTTTGAGTTAGCTTTACATATCTTCATTCGCTAGCAATTTCTTTCTATAGTAATACATCTTTTCTAACAAACCTCCATTAGTGTTGCCTTTGGTATTTCCATCCTTATAACTAAAGACATAAAATATCATTCCTTGAATCCCCATAGATCTTCGTTGTACATGTCTATACCATCTCAATCAAGGATGGCAGAACTGGTACTAACAGACGTGCCATCCGACAATCGATACGGTATGGTATTAGGCCACATCATGCTAAACAACAGCTTACAAAAACAACAGGGAGTGAAAGGGAGAGGGTTGGAGACAAAGGAGAGGGAGGGAGAGTGGGCGACTCACCGTAGAGAGGCCGGACCCGAAGCCACCACCTCTTTTCTATTGGAAGTAGTCATGGGATCCCAATCCAAAACCCCAATCCTTGCGGATCCCTCAATGCCCCCCGGTGCTTCAGATCCTTGCAAAACCTTGGCACTCTTGCCCACAACCTCCTCGAATATGCCGTTGTTGCCATATCCAAGGATGGCACGGCCCCATCTACCATGTTGGTTGCTGACCCCCGCCGTCAGAAGATGCTGGCTCTATCATGGAAGGAGCAAGGGGAGGTGAAGCACCAAGCTCTCACCTTGACACATGTGAATAGGAAGGAAGCGACCATGATTCGAAGGGTCCTTTCAAAGGGCCATTGAAGAGAAGTCCACTTGGAGTTTCAAGCGCAAGATGAAGCAGAGGAGGGGAGAGAGGCCAAAGGAGGGAGGCAAGTGTTACGAATGGTCCTTCATGATGGGCAACAAGTTTCAAAGGCATGGGATTTATTGTTTCGAAGAGAGGCCCTAAACCATGCCAATAACCGGCTAGTTTGGCGATCAATTCTTCATTTCTTTAAAAATGTGCAACTCCTAAACAATTTCTAATATGCTTAGGGCCAATTTGGGTGTTCCAGCTTGGATCATGCAAGATGTCCCAAAGAGAGAGCAAAGTGGGGATAGGAGGGAGCATGAGCCAAAGGGGGAGATCATGGGTGTTGCTAGGATCGATCATTACAGGATTAAAAAGATGACCACCCAAGATCATTTTCCATATCTCATAAGGATCAACCCACAAAGCCCCGCCCTCTTCCTCTCCCCGCTCCCACTCCCAAGGCACTCTTCGAGATGATCCCGTCAGATCCAAGGGACCTTCCCACATAGACCCCTATTTCTCAATCTATCCTTTTCTAGACATCCATCTTGATATTCTCATTTCTACTACACTCAGTTTGTCGTCTTGAACCCTCTTTATTTCCGAACACTTTCAGCCATACAACATTGCAAGCCTTTCTATTGTTTTATAAAATTTTCATTATTGTGGTTACTTCGATCACATCAAGGCTCACCAAACTAATACCAGGGTATGTACTGGCCAACAACCCATTGGGCACAATATTGGTCCAAACTATGCCATTCAAGGATATACCAAAACAGGGAGAGGGAGAGCGAGGGGGAGGGGGAGGGGGAGGAAGAAGGGGAAGAGGAAGGAGAGGGAAAGACAAACAGAGGGAGATGGTGGAGGGAGAAAGAAAGAGGCCCATTCAATGGGGAGCTTCGAGCAGAGAGAGGGAGAGGGAGAGGGAGAGGGGGGAGAGGGAGAAGATGGAGGGAGACTTAAGGGGAGAGAGGCCAAAGCTCGTGGCTTCAAGAGCTCCACATCTAGTGATGAGGTCCTTGAGAGAGGGAGAGCAAGGGGGAGAGAGAGACATGAAGATGAAGAGAGAGGGAGAGAGAGAGAGAGAGAGAGAGAGACACCAAATCTGTCGATGGCATTGAATGGTGATGAGGGCTTCAATAGGACAATAGACGAGGGTTTTGAACAAGAGATGATATCGAAGTAAAGAGCATCAGAATTTTTACAAATCTTTTCGATTCGAAGTGAAGCATGCTTGCAATCGATCTATTTGGTTCAGTACACCACAAACCGAATGGTTTGGCATGGTTCTACTTACCTTGGATCACATATACCCCAAAAATACCTCTCCACATTATCCAAGCAGTTCTAATGATACTTCATTTATCTTCATCTCTCTTCGCATTATTTTGTATGATAGATATAAAAAAGGAATTCTACCACTTTGTGGTTTCTCTAGTCCATCAATTTTAATTAGGATGTCATCTTTGCTTTCATTTCATAAAAAATGCATTTAAATACTATTTTAAACAATGCATCAATATGTAAATAAAAGGGGATTCTTAAGATACTCAAACTTGAATTAACATTATAATAATGCATGAATTATAGAAATAAAACCTTAACTAAACATATGAGGCCTCTTTATGTAACTCTTATGTTAACTTAAGCATAGCACATATTAGTGGAAGCACAAAAATCCAAGACTCATTATATAGCTCTCTTGCTAGAATCAATTTGGATCAAAGAAAATCAGAGTTTTGATTTTGGCTTGGCTAAACTAGATTCCGTTTCACTAATTTCACCAATTTTAGTTTAAATTCACGAGACCTATCTGAAAAATAATAAAAATAAAAAAAAATAAAGAAAAATCAATTATCGTAATCAAAGACCGTCGAACAGGAACTAGAGCCCATGCCAGCCAGCTGACGGTACGATTCCATACGGATCCATATCGATCTGGCCAATAGGGCAGAGAAGGAGAAGAAGAGAGGAAGAGAGAGAGGTAGAGATAAGGAGAGAGAGAGGAAGAGAGGGCCTCCGGCAGCCATCGGAGAACATCCGAGCTTGGCAAAGGCGTAAGAAGGGAAGGAGAAAGAGGGGGAGATGCTTACCGAATCACCAGAGGTCTTTGGAGGCCTCTAGACGGACAGCGATGCCGTCGTGATGTCTCTAACAACCAGTGAGCCAGCGCTAAGGAACGCTGAGGGCGACCTGGAGCCCCTCTCTTCCTCTCCCCCCTCTCCCCCCTCTTCCTCTCTTTCTTCTCCCTCCCTCCAAGATGGCCGCTGTGCCATTTTCTATGCTAGAACCAAACCAGTATCCCGCTGGTATGGTTCGGCACGGCTCGAACCGTCTGGTTTGGGACGATTCGGATAACAAAGATTGTAATAATTTGAACTTTTGGATTGCTTATGTATAGTTTTGATAATGTGATAACCTTTATAACCATCAAAATTTGGTGAAGAAGAAAATCCAGTCTACAAAAGTTACAAATATGAAAAAGTAATAAAACTCGTGTATAAAAGAAAAGGATGCCATTTTGAAACTAAAGTGTCGTTTGCTATGAACTTCATAGTAGATGTACACATTCATGTTAAAATAATTAACATGTTTAAACTAATATGGAAAAGAGACCTCATTTGTAAAACACAGTCTATCTTAATACCAAATAAATTGCAAGTTAGGTTTATTAAATATTTCTTAATTTTTACAACAAAGAGTACAAAAAAAGGTACTGTTTTATTTATATTTGTAGCAACCCAAAACCAAGTTGCTCTTACATCTATTCAAAACCAAGAAAATTTTAAATCGATTTTACAAAATGACTTTCAAAGATACACTTTCTCGCTTATTATCAAGCTATTGCCAAAAAATCCAGAAGCACCTCTGTAAGCCTTATATGAGCTCATTTTGGCCAACGTTGATCAATTGCAGCCGCTACAATAGCAACACTGGAGTTAGAACTGGCAAATTTTAGCCAAAATTGGGAAAAATTTCCAAAACTCAAGTACTTTTATTTCTGTTCAATCCAAAACATTTTTCTTAGGCCAAAGAATTTCAGCTCCAGCTGAAATTTGAGTGCAAGCTTAGGATGTTGATACTGGCAGACCCATGAAAAGAATTGCACATAAGGAGAGTAGAGAAGGCCATTTTATTTCTTTGGATATTAAAGTAATTGAGCACAACGATTAAAGATTGTTTAAGTACTGGAATGCACTGGTCTGTAATAGTTGTACTGTATAATATTGCTTAGGTACTGTATTTGGTATGCCCCTCAATAATGTGCCATACCAATACATGGTACACCTCAAATTTTTTTGTGCCAGCACCAGGAGGTGTACTGTCTGTTAGTGTGACATTCTACCATAAAGATCCATACCACTTGGTTAAGATACGAGTAGGACAAATGGGAGTACCAATAATGGTTCATTAACCTTGGTTTAAATTCTAGTTAGCATTTAAAAAATTCATCTCCCGTGAGAAGCTTATCAAAAAGACTTAAAATCTCAGATCAAATGAAAGCAACGATGACAGTCCAAGAGAATGAGGTGACAATATCACTAGATGATATAACAACACACGAGTTTCTAAAGCCACACCACAAATTCAACATAAAGAAGCAAGAAAAACAAAATTATATTCCCAAAATAATAGCAAATTACCATATTCAAAGATACACCAGTAAGCACCTTACAGATTGACAGACAAAGGTACAATCATGACAAGAAAATGCATTTATACTGAAGAAAATAGTTTATTTCAGTAGGAAATATAGGTCGAATTAAATGATCAAAGCATGTGACTTCATTCATTAAAATTACCATAGTTCGAGCCTCCAGACTTATTATCAAATATGCATGATATTCATCATCTTCTGGCATAGTTTTAGAAGAGTCAGCCGTATGACCACGTGAGCTCTTATGGTACACTGTCCAAATCCCTTTGCAGCCAGGTAATTCCACCTGCGTATGTGATGCATAATATCAAAATACTATAGCTGAACAGGCATGACCAGCACACAGAACAATAGGAGTTCAAACTATCTATAGGATGTACAAAATTAAAGTGTCCAATCCAGTTTCAGTACCCTCGAGATTTTTTCCTGAACAAGGAAACTTTATTAGTAAAAGAAGAGCATGAAAGAGAGAGATAGAGAAGCAACTAAGCAAATGTTTGTCCTCCCATTACAAGGGAAAATGCACAAGAGGTGCACCACAAAGAATAATTCTAGAGAGCTTCCACAACTCTTGAGCACTATGTCATTATAAATTTTGGCGAGAATTCAGAAACATTATCTTGTCATTCATTATTGTTTTAGTTAAGATGCTAGTGAGAAACAAATATTAGGCATAGGTCCCAACTCTCAAAAATGTTTCTGCAAATTTGATGATTTCCATTTTTTATAATCCATATTAATGATTTCCATTTGTGAATGTGTGTCAGATTTTATCCATCAAAGGACAGTCACAGTCAGAAGCGGAGAAGGACATACATATCATCAAATTTATCAAATAAAAAGATGTGTGCCTACAACACGACTTCTGCATCTCCATCTGCAAGCATCACAACCTGCTCATTTCCCAAAACATTGCAGCCCCACATGAACTTTAATTGTGCCAACACTCAGCTCAAACAAACCATAATAAATTGGACCCTTCTTGCACCAAGTCAATATGTTCCACAAATTTTCAAATAGACGTGGTTGATCACATAAGAGTATATGTGATCATGATAGTGTTCTGTGATGGAAGGATTTTGGAAAACAAACCTTTCCTCTACTAAAATCTAAAATAGAATTATTGTTTTTCTTTAACATTGAAACTCATAATTCATAGTCCATTGGCATCAAATCTAAGGTTTAAACTTTCAGTCATAACCAATCCTTTAGGACAAGACTAAATCGAAACTGATCCCCAGTTTCACTTTTGATTAGTTTCAGTCAGTTTTGGTCACAACAGAGCAGTTTCGGTCCAGTTTCAGCAGCTTGCCAGCTGCAAATACAAGAGTTTCATCTGAAAATCATCTATTCTTGGGACACCAAACACATAATCAACTTTCATATATAGGAATCTAAATGGAAAAAGAATTCCCCATAATCTTTGTTCTTCAATTAGAGGGAAACAATAAGAAAAGAAAGTACGAACTAACAAAATATATTGGGAAGAGGTATAGGCAGCTGCAAAGCAATTAAAATATTTGCTGAGACCAAGGTTTAAAATCTCATGGGATAGGGCTATCCCAATTTTCTCATGGAACGGGATGTGCTGCTAGGGCTAAGTAAATAACCGAAACCCGAAGAAACCCACCCAATCTGACCCAATAAACATCAGTTGCGGTTGGTTGAAAGACATAAATCAAGTGGAATCGGGTTGGAGTTTGTAAAAAATCGGTTATTTACGGTCGGATTCAGTTTCTACACCTTTAACCAGTTTGAAACCAAACCTAACCGATGTAGTATTTCACAAACTCACTTTCATTTTAAGACGGTGCCATTTAGACTTCAATACTTTATTCTAAAAACCATCCCATCATCCATTTGGATTCATGGGAATATTAATGTTGAATTGTTGATAGAAGCACATCAATTTGAAACAATTTTAAAGTGAAAGCTTTCAAATGTAGTTGCTTTCAGATAAGTAAATCTTCTCTTTTTCTGTTTTATTTTGTATAGGTTCAAAAATAAGCCTAAAATTTATAACTTATAAGATTTAGGCTTTTTTTGTATTAAATTAACAAAAAATAAATAAATAAACTTAAGTGGACCAATATTGGACTTAAAATCAATATTGGGTCAATATTGAATCCCAAACCAACACAACCCATCCGAACCCACTACAAACCGTTCACTTCGGTTTCAAACGGTTTACACATGATAAACAGTCGGCAGTGGGTTGAATTTTTTCAACCCAATTGGGTTCGGTCGGATGAAATTTTTCTCTCAACCCGACCGAACCTGACCAGTGCTCAGCCCTATGTGCCGCTGTCCTGCCCTATCCCGGCACTTGAAATAGAGGATATCCCAAGACATTCCGATCGGGACGCTAGGATGATACCCCAACCCGATGTCCCCCTAAGCCCTGAATCCGTGGCTAAAACAACCTAAAATAAGTCATCAATTGACAAACCAATCTATCTCGCATTCCTTACTCATACCCTATTATCCTTTTTCATGCCAGTAGCATCCCTCGCTTAGAAGTTGCACCCTACTAAAATAACCCTTGAAGATTTCTAAACCAACACCAACTCCTAAGAAATCCAGAAATTACAGCAAAATTTACACATAGTGAGGGCCCTCTTGTACCCAATTGGCCAATTCTTCTCCTTCAGCCTTATGCGCACATCCTGGTCAATTCACAACAGCCATCTAGTTTGATTTGAGACAAATCATCCATTTCTCTCATCATGATTGCAGACAGGCTTTAGCAGTGTTAACAAAGGATCAACTTATTAATACCTTATTTCTTGATTTCCAGAGATTCATGTAACAAATCGCATACAATGACTATTAAATGTCTGCTCGAAAGAGATATACTGAAATAAATTGGTGGGTTACCACCTTTCAGAACATATGTTAAAATAAATAAAAATAGTTTCACCTCTGTGATTAATTCAGGACGAACTGATTGTTGAAGCACACATAGAGCCCCATTTTTCCCATGACCAGAACAGCACACCTGAGAATAAGGCACAAAAATTTGAAGTTAAATCACATCAGAGTTGAACTCCAGAACCATGTGGAAACACATTAATACTGAAGAATATGAATACAGGGAAGATAAAGGCAAACCAGGAAATGCTGCGGAACTAGCACAAGCTGTAGCCAGATAAATTATCAGCAGCGGAAGAGACTTAATAAAATACTAAAGTTTTGTGTTAACAACAAGAGATATGCATTTAACAGATTATGTACACAAATAACAGAAACACATGGCTCCAAAAACTACCTTCAATTCAATCAAAAGTAATCACCACTTCAAAAGGAGTTGTGCATTAAAGAACATATAGCCAAGGTTGGCTATACTAGTACCAGGACCCATACCACCTGCCCGGCAGTACAATATGGTACGTGCCATGTCCTTCCAGGCCATACTGACAAAGGGAGAGCTAGCCAGGGAGGAGGAGGGGGAGAGGGAGAGAGGAAAGAGAGGGAGGGAGTGAGAGAGGGCTCAAAAGCCCTCATCTCCTCCATAGGCCACACGCAGCACCCCTGTTTCGAAGCAAAATCAAGCCGGAGCTCTAAATTTTTTTGAAAATCCTTAAGTGTCCCTCTCTCTCTCTCTCTTCCTCCCTCTCTCCCTTCCTCACTGAATTTCTCGAACCGAGGGGTGGAACCATGTCAATTTGCCCCTGGTCGGGTTCTATATGCCTGGAACCAGACAGTTCACGGCAATATGGCTAATCTTGCATATGGTAAGATCACACCATCACACCATCCCCAAAGAAAAATAAGAAACAGATTATTTAGAAAAAAGTGTGATGAAAAGATTACTATTCAATCAAGCAAGAGATTGTGCAAGAGAGCCAGTATATTTAGGGCTCTCAAATGAATGAGCGGTTCATGAGCTGTTCATCTCCAGCTTGAAATTGAGCTTGATTTTGGCTCGCTTAATTAGTAAACAAGCTGAAAACAACACACAGTTTCAAACTCAAAACATAAACAAGTTAAACATGAGTTATGGCCAGCTGACTCTAGCTTAACTTGCTGTACATCAAAACTATATATTTAATTACTAATTTATATTAAATTGTTTGGAACACATGTGATGCCATGATATTTGCAACATATGCCGGTGATCCCCATTTCATTTTTCTTTTTTTTTTTTTGGTAACATCAGCACTAGGAAGAGAGCTATGAAAATGTCTGTAACCATATTTTGCACGATCACCATCAAGATAATTTAGTCATTCCATTACATGTATGTAATTTTTTATGCAATTTTTAAAACAAGTCCTTGTACTATGGGCAACTATTTAGCTGTCAGTAGCCATCTAAATGCCCAGATTACCTAATTCTTATTTCAATTAGTACCCAAGTGATTCCTCTCTCCAAAGAACTGAAATTCTTTTCAACTTTCCCTTTTCTCCACTTACAAAGGCCTAACCTAACAGCCAAATACTGTCCCAAGGTTTGATCCTCCAAACTGTTGAGTTAAGAGCTCCTGCTTCATTCCCTTCTTCTCCTTCCTGCATTGTTCATACAGCAATAATGGCGATAAGTTCACAGATCTGAGGTTGTTACCCCTTGCTTTGACCTATACTCAACAGCACAATGATGACAATGGCAAGGTGCCAAATGTCAATAAAAGGTAAACATTAGGTGGTGACCTCAGGACTTTTCGCCTTTCAAGGACTTCTCCCCATGGAACTCAGAATTTTTAGCCAAGAATCCTTGATAGAGGAAATCAGTCTTGCTTTCCTTTCCAGCTCCGCCCACACTGCCAACAGCCTCCTATCTTGTAAACTCTTGTTTTCTTGTCCACTCTCCCCTTCTCTCAGTCATTATTGAGTACCTCAGAGCTGATCTCAAGCTAGCTACATAGGAGATGACCCGATCTTGAGCTAGACCATCCTAGTTCATGATAAGCACAAGCCAAGCTCAAATGAGCCGTCGCATTTCAAGCCAAGGTCAAGTGGGGCTAGGTTGCTCATGTTTCAAGCTCCAAAATGAATTTTGATAAATAGCAATGTTTATATGTCATGTAGATCCTAGTGAATAAGAGGTAGCATTTCAAGCCAAGCTCAAGCTGGGGCTAGATCGCTCATATTTCAAGCTCAAAAAATGAATTTTGATAAATAGCAATGTTTATATGTCATGTAGATCCTAGTGATTTATACGAGGGTAAGTTTTGGTACGATGGTAAGGTTGCTCTACTAGGACCTGCAAGTCACAGATTCAAAATAGATATCGCCTCTTTCCACATGTAGGCCTACATACACGGACCCCACAATGGTGGGAGGCTCATGCACTAGGTTGCCCTCGTTTGTCAGTGATTTATATGAAACCAATAAGAAAGAAGACTCATAATTCCTTAAACTATGCTAAAGTGGAATAATAGTTTTCACATTTTACTTGATGTTTGCATTTTCTTTTTCTTTTTTTTCCTTTCTGGAAAGAAATTGAAGGTTGCATTTTCAGCAATAGGATAGATAAAGCTTGATGATGAATCATATAGACCTCTCTCACATACATAGTGGAAGAATAGATGTTACAATAATCTGATTCAAAGTTTCTGAAGGGTACAATAATGTGAAGTTCATCAAAAGTTGGCAAGATGAAAGTCAAATACAAAACCCTGAAAGAAAAGAATAGCTAATCAGAATGAGTATTTGTACAAATAAACTAATTGACTTTGAAGGCATGGACATTAGTCATTTCAAGGATTTCTGATAAACCATGCTATAGCTCAAAAAAAAAAAGAAAAGAAAAATATTGGCATCAGATATCAAGAAACTAAGCTGCTGAAATTGATGGTCACCATCTTCTTTACCAGCACAATCTTATGCATACCATGCTAAATATGGAAACTGTACAAACAGATTTTAAAAACCAGGAGTTGAAAATAATTATTTTCCACGAGCATACAAATTTTCTGTTTATGAAAATTTCCAACTGTTTAAACTCTAACACTCCAATGAAAGTAAATAAGTTACTCAAACTATTTAATTTAAGAACTTATTCAGAAAAGGCCTTAGGCCCCATAAAAGTTATGAATGAGTTTATTAAATTAAATGTTGCATTAACTCACAAGCATTGTAGTCATTTTGCCACTTATTTCATAAGATGCATGGTATAAGGAATTTGTTAGAGTCTAACCTGGAATTTACAGAATTATACAGTTTCGCACCCCTCAGTTCTGAAACCAAATTTCCTTGGGGTTTTTATATAGAAATGATTGCAAAGAAGGACCTTCACATGGATCCTAAATAAAGCTTATCAGGTTGCATTTTTAGGCTATTTTGAGTGCAGTTGCATGTGATATGAAAGGTGATTGTTTTAAGGCCTCAGTAATATAATTTGAGTCTATTATTTCTACATTAGTGCCCTCCGTCTATCAGAACTTGGCTCCATGGAGTTAGAATACATTCCAAATTTCTCATAGTGGAAAGCAATGGGGAGAGCATCTCAAATTGTAAATAGTCAAGGTGCTAATACAGCCCACAAATGAGCAAGCCAACTTGTTTTTCTCTTTTGAGTCCAGCATATAATAAGATTTGAGACAGATTGGTTCTCCCTTTCATTATGTGACATTATAAATAAGTTGAAGACCAGAGACCAGTATAATAAGCCATAGAGCTCAATATCAGCAATAAGTCCATAAACTACACAATTTATAAGCTTATTTCCCATGATCTGTAAACTGTATGCAGATTTTATTTGCTTTGTTGCTTTCCTCCTCAAAACCAGCAAATCAACAAAATTTGGTCTACTTACCATCAAACTTAACACGAACACGCACGCACGCACACATATAGAGAGAGACACACACGCATGCACGCACACGCGCACACATACATATACAAATAAAAGAGAAGGGGAGAGAGTAGAGCTAATATGTGGCCAACCAAAAACAACCCAAATAAGGTCAGTCCAAACTTGATGACCAGGGGCTCAACATTGTTGATCCGGGCTGTTGGATGTGATATAATATCTCTAAACAGTTTACTGACAAAAAACCGTCTGATATGGAGCTCTCTAGCCTATGCATCCAATGGTCAAAAAAATGCATTGTATTTAAACTACCCATTTTTAACCACTAGATATATAAGTTAATTAGTGAGCAACTAAACAACAACCCAATAAGGTCAATCTGGACAGGACAACTAGGCACCTGAAACTAAAGATTCGAGTCGTTGGACGTGACCTACCATCTCCAAACTGCTTACAATAAAAAAACTGATGATATGGAGATTGCTAAGCTATGCATCAAGTGGTCAAAAAATATGTATTGCCTATGTTATTTAAACTGTCCATTTTTTACCACTAGATTGTAAAACAATGCATACGCTAGGGCTCTCCTGATCACTTTCCTTCAAAGTATGTAGAATAAAGACACTAGATCACATCAAATGGCACAAATCACTGATGCTAGACCCAATCAACCAAGTCAAGACCAACCTTATTAGGTAGTTGTGTGGATGCCCACATATCAGCTCTTTCACATATATTTGCTCATATTTAAATATATATAAGGTTCGCAATACTGATAGATATTGCCCTATACTGGGCATATTGTATCATATGAGTACCAGACCAGTACTCGATAAGGGAGGCGCAGCAAGTGTTGGTATACCAAATCGACCTTTGTATTGGGCAAATCAACACCGTAGCAACATGCTACTAGTACGGGATCCAATACCAAGATTACGAACCTTATATGTATGTGTGCCTACATCAATTGTTGTTTCAAGAAATGAAAATCCTAAAAATGCGCAATACATGATTAATTTTTTTTTACTTTTCTTCATTTTTAATCTAATTAGTTGTCTTGAAATAGCAACTGTAAATACAATCCAAGTGTTGAATTCTTTAAAAAAAAAAAAAAAAAATCAGACACCCTTAAAGTTAATACTAGTCTCAATTTTTGCATAAGATTGAAAACCGGGTCCTTATTATTGCCGAATGAGATGGTAAGAGCTTTTCTAGAAGGTTTACAAATAGACATTCTATGAAATTGTTATAGAAATCATGTGGTAACTATTTTTCCTAAATATATAAGCCATGAGATTGCATGGTTGGAGATCACTCTTTGGAGGACTAAAATAGATGGGAAAGTGTGAATTCATTGATCAATCAACAATAAAGCGTAAGGCAATGGCTAATGCGAGTAACAACATAGCACCAATCATTATTCTAAACTAAGCAACTTGTTCACACCCATGATGAATCGATATGCATCATCTTTAAAGCACTAGCTGCTAGGATTAAATTTTTCAAAATTTTGCAATCTATTTTAAATTACTATTTGAAACATTGCTTAAATGAGTCCCCATACAGTTTTTTATGAGATCCACATATGGGCGAACAACGAAAGTTGAATAAAAGGCCTCCTAAAATTTAAAAAAGAACAAGAACTCAGATTTATAAGGCCATCAATGGACCCAATTTCTTTATTTAAAAGTGCTTTCACTCTCTTCTTTATAAAGCGACGACCCTACCCCTGATGAGCCAAGCAATGTGCTATCAGATGAAAATCACAGGTATAGTACCTGTCATCAATTTTGCCACATTTTTCCACTCTCTTTTCTCTCTACATCATCAAAATCTCTCCCTTCTCCATATTTGGCTCACAGAGCATTTGTCTTAAGCCATTCCCCTATATCTCTCCCCCCTCCTCTTTTATTTTTTAACAATGAAATAATAGGAAGAAGAAACAGATAGCACTCTCTTTTGATGTCTACATCTCCTTTTTCTTCCTTCCCCCATTTCATCCCCTCAAACGGCTACATGCAGAATACATAACAATCTTCCCTACGCACACCATCATTCCTCTTTCCTTTAAACTGTAAAGTGTAAACAGTTTTCAAACCCATAATCTGAACTAGCAAGCACCTTTTTGCTTGAATGCATGATCATGTCGAAGTAAACCAATAGAACTTTCCAACACCTAACTTTTTGTGTGCTCATATATCTATCAATTTCTGGGATAATCTACTAGGAAATAAAGCATATGAGGTATCTTGTTAATACAACTTAGACCAATCAATCAGAAACCAAAATACAAATCCTGTAACTGACAGCTTCCACTAATTCTTCTTTCTAGTCTTCACTAGTGAATGAATAGTAGCCTAAAATATGTAAAATGATGATCTCATATTCCCATAATGATAAGATCATGTAACTATATACCCAGGGTGCATATAAAACCACCAGATTTGATTTCTAATCTGCAGATTGACCATGGTGACATACCTGATGAGAGAACAGAAATCGGAAGCTACATAAGGACATTGTGCACAAAAAAGCACAATGATAACCAAGAGTAGCATAATAATTTCCTCTCATGTCAGAATCCAGAAAGCAAACTTAGACATGTTCTACAACAATAAGTCACAAGGAGACTAACTAATAACTATATTATCCTTATGAGTCCCAAATTATCCCCTTTGAGAGGATTCATAATTTGAGCGGAAGTAGACCACTAAAAAACTTCACATTTTCATTTTGTCATAAGTAATTCAATTCTATTAAAAGTCGATCTTATAGACTGTATCGAGCACAAAAGTATAGTGCAACTTAGAGAATACTAAGCTTATTAATATCCTGATTTTTGTCTTTCTTAATATAGCATTATTTTAGCTATTTTATATTTTCCAATATATTATCATTTTAGCCACGTTTTTTTAAATAGATAATCAACTTTTTCCACTATCAGACAATTCATGCAAAACTAGTCAAAATCTCTGGTATAAGTAAGACCATAAGCAGCAAATAATGGGTCTCAAGAAAGGATAAGCACCAACCAAGGTTTTAAATCCTATGGGATGGAGTTGTCCCGATTTTTCCATGGAGGATGTCCCGTCTCGACACTTGGGACGGAGGATGTCCCAAGGCGTCCCAATTGAAACACTAGGAGTAGAACGCTAGCAGGGCAACCCTGTCCAGACACATGGGATGGTATCCTGTCCCAGTATTCCACGGGACGTCCCACTGCGACCTGAATTCTTGGCACCAACATCATGTTAACAAAGGCAAAAGCAAGAGAGAAGATTTAGACCAAAGGAATTATTTCCCATCACTACATATTTCTTTGTTTTCTAGTTATATTTCATCACTTTTATCACATACAATCATATTAGTACCAAGAAAATCAGATAAACATCATACCATATCGAGGGAACACAAGCATTTCAAGCATTTGTAAATAGAAATAGTGGAAGAAACTTCATTGATCACATAAGGGAAGCAATAACTAAGATTTGAAACATAAAAAAGATAATATTTTACCTAGTCTAACAAATAAAAACAACATCACACGGTCCTATGATAATCAAGGTTTAATGTCCTCGCAGGACAAGGGGCGTCCGGGCCATCCTATCCCATTTCTGTGAGAAAATGGGACCGGGATGAGTTTGGACTCCAAACCCATCCATACAGGGAGAGAAGAAAGAGAAAAGAAGAAAAAAAAGACAGAAAAGGAAAGGATGGAAGAAGAAAAAGAAAGAAAAAAAGCACAAAACAGCTCAATACTCAAAAGATATGTCATGCATCAACAGTTCATTTAATATTTTCCAAAGCCCTAAAAGAAGTTTAAATCCTTGATGAAAAATTCTAAATTTGTCACAAACAATAGTATTTACAACATATAGGAGATCTAGATGAAGAAGACAACTTCTACCTACTTGATTAAGTTATCAATAAAAAAAAAAATAAACCAACCAATTCATAGTTGCTTTGCTTCGCAATTCCTGTAGCATTGGGATCAGCATTGATCCTTAAACTATAAGAGAAGTCCTTCAGTGGACCAATATTAACCAAGGAATCCCTCACTGCAAATGAGAAGCTCTTCTGCATGCCACAACATAAAAACACAAACATTAGAAAATTTGATCGTAACATGCATATGTATAGATATATGTACATGTAGATTTGTACATCAATATCCATATCCATATACATATACATATATGCGCATCATGAGTATATCCATACTTGCATATGCAGAGATACATGCAGGTACAATTACAATTAACTGGAACAAGTTTGCAAGGTGCTCCCAGTGGAAAATATCCCCATTACATCTACTGAATTGAATTGATGCACATGCACATACAAAGAGGGGAAGAGAGAGAGAGAGAGAGAGAGAGAGATGTAAAACTAATAACAACTGCAGCAAGTCTACAAATGTTGCTGCTGGCATCTGTCCCTTTCGCACCTACTGATTACTGAAATGCACTGAGGAGCTCTAAATTGCTGGTGTTGTTGCTCGTATCAGGTGACAGATGCTCTAATGCATAAAAAGCTTTCTCATGCAATTCAGCAAGTGCAAAACTGTAATGAAGATATTTTCTGGTTGGAGGAATTTGATAACTTGCTCCAAGCAGAGCAGTATAAGTCTACCCCATCCTCATGCACATACCGCATTTTAGTGCGACTGCCAAGTTTAAAAGTATGATAAAGGCATTTCCTGGTAGAACAAAGTTGCTATTGCCCCAAATGGAGCAGCAGCATAACTCTACCCTTTATAAAAGCATGAGCTGCATGCATGAATATAGGCATGTAACTGAAGATGCAATTATTTTGAATAGTAGTAATTCTCTGATTAGGCTCCCACCCATTATACTGGTGCAGGCAAGATTATATCCCAGATTGATGGCAATGACTTCGAACAAATATCAACTTCAGAAATCAAAAACATTCATATCATTTTCCAGATCCTAATTCATCATGACTTAGTAGGACATGTTAACATAAGGCATTAAGTCCTTAAAACAAATAGAAATCGTGTTTGAAGAAAACACAGGCAGTATAAAAATCTGATAAAATACTTGATGTAAAGACTTTAGCAATCATTTGACAAAAATACAACTTTATGCTATTTATCAGAGACAACACATCAAATTGAGCCATTTTATGTAAGTCGAAGCTTGATTACAGAGCTAAAATGGTAGAAATCTTGACACACTGTATCGCAAACAATGAAACCTACATGACAAACCGACATGCTTATTGGAAAACAATTATCATCACATTAACAAACACATCAATGCATCTTAAGAAATGCAACAAGCACCAGAGGGACATAGAATGTAACAAAAAAGCTTGAAAGCAAACATGAAAACTTTGCAACTGAGTGCCTACAAACCTGTGCTGATTCTGAACTATTTGGAGCTGTTGAATACAAAGAAAGCTCCTCTCCACTGACAACTTCTTGTAGAGCATCAGATGACATCCTTCGTAGCCTCTTTGCTGAGAGGCCATCAACTTCAATATCAGCAACCTGCCATATTGAGACCATACACAATGGGACATTCCTTTTAGAGCACAAGCAGTTCAGTATCATATTCTTTATCCTTTTATCTTTCAAAAAGCAAATTCATATGGAATACAGTTTTGATTGATCAGTAAAGAATAATTAATATGAGCACTGAATCTATGGTTCAAAGCAATTCCAACTGTAAGCTTATGCCATAACCAAAATAGTCTGAAACATGAAACTATCCCAATCAAAATTAAAAGTTAGACTAAAAATAATATATACTGTCCCAATCCAGAGCAAGGAAGTTCGTATTTGTACTCAGATGATTATATTTTAGCAATAGTTCTCTTTTCCTACTAATGCTAAGTGAAAACAAAAATTATATCGCACTGAACCTCTTACTAACATCCCCATCTCCACAGAGATATCTTCATTCTTCTATCTTAAACAGCAATGAAAACAATCCAATCGTACCAATCTATGTGGTAATAATAATATATAGAACAAACTAGCTTAAGCTCTAAGGACTTGAGATAAGACTTCATTTTATTACTCTAAACCAAACAAGGGTTTATGACCTGGTGAATCCCACTCCATCTCAGCTGTCCTGAATCAGACAAGAATGGCTTTGTGCCAGAATGGCTACAGAACCTGAGTCTCCATAGATCACAGTGTCCATTCTGTATTGGTGCATCTTGGCAAGGATTGACCAGGTTGGTGACTAGGCCAGTTAAAGCCAACTTATAAAGACCTGGTACCCATAAACAAGAGAGCCTAAGGCCTTTTTAGCTATTTTTGCACATATGAGAGAGAGAGAGAGAGAGAGAGAGTAGGTGTGTGGGTGTGTTTGTGCATGAGGAAAAGAAAGAAGAGCAAAAAAGGAGGGTAAGTAGGGGAGAGGAAGGGCCAAGATCCAGTGAAACTTGCTTAGATCCAGCCTCTCCTAAGCCAAATTTCTATTGTAAATCAGGTAATATCATCTCCCATCCTCCTTTTTACCATTTATCTGGCGAAACTCAAGAAATAAGCGGAGAAAATGCCAAAATTTTTCCCTTCAGCATGAAAATTTGGGTAGGTTGCAGGTTGGGCAACACCATAATTTTTTTCAGATGTATCTTTTATTTTATGAAATTATATTTCATAATCAAATAATTATTTAAAAAGAAAAACAGCAGGGCCAAAGACTGTAGCATGTTTATACTATAAGTGCGCATATGCTTTTTATTATTGTCAGATGTGGATCATTGGGAGCATCCAAGAGCACCAGAACATATTGGTGGAAATGTAAAACTGACCCTACCAAAACACTTTTATCTAGGTCAGAAAAATATATGTAGCACCTACATACTTTGATCAACTTTAATTTCTAGAATTTCTATAAATTTTTAAATTAATTGATTAATAAAATAAATAAATTATAAAATAATTAAACTACTAAAAAATGAAGCAAGTCTAGACAATTTAGTTCAGAACAAGATGACAGAAATTTATAGAATATTCATGACTTGGGGCAGAATTCTAGATCCTCAAATACCATGAAAATCAGGAACAGATAATAAGAGACGTTACAACAAAACAAACATCCATGGCAATTTTAAAAATGTCTGCTTGTTAACGAATTGCTATGAATTCTACAATAAAGCTCAATCATGATGTACATATCCAATAAACTTACTAATACCACGACAAAACTATCGAAGATCTTAAAATACTCATACATATCCAATAAACTAACTAATAACACGACAAAACTATCAAAGATCTTAAAATACTCATACTTTAAAATGCAAATAAAATTGAAGAACTTGGGGGGAAGTTACAAACATGAATTGATATATGAAAAAGGCCAAATCAAAAGAAAGATTTCAGATCTCCACCTCATCTTTCATGTTGGCTGTTGTTGGTGTGGATGTCCCACAACCATACTGCACAAGAAGGCTGTCTCCCAACCGACTGCCCAGGAAAAAGAATGAACTTCCAATCGCCGTGATGCCCTTGTCGGAACAAGGCAAAAGGCATTATAAGCAAAGCCAAAAGGAGACTAAAAAAACCTAGGGAAGATGATTGGGAGAAAGATAATGAAATTGCAATATAGCATGAATCAAGTGAATGCAACTAACCGAGGTCAAAACTGAAGCTTTTGATTTCATAAGATCAAGTCTCTGCACGACTCTGCAAGTAAGAGGTGAAATAAAGACTAATAAAAATACCATCAACAGTACTAACCCTATGGTCTTTCAATAATTATTGAAAATCAACAAAATTGTGGCTTTGTATGGGAACAAGAAATGCAATGTGTTGAGTTCAGTAAACTGCAAATGATAATTCTATAATACAGAGCAAGAGGAACAGATAATTGTTGTCCTTAATAGGCAAGGAAATCTATGTCAAGGAAATATAAGGTCATAATACCTCCCATCATAAACCAATGTAAGCAAGAGTAGTTCTCCAGTTTTTGAAGAGAACATGGCAACATCATGGGACAACCATGTCGCGTTGGCCGCATCGAGCTCCACATTGATGTTTGATTTCGGCATCTCTGAGCTGAAACATATTTATGGTGTGCATTAGAAGGGTAACAAGAACTTGATTTTCTTAAGGAGAAATACAGGTAACATGGCCAAGTCTACATAAACTTATGCAAGTAGAAAATCAGCCACGAGAATGTGTATCTAACTAATTTATTTAAATGACACAAAACAGGAAAATTGTAAAAGGATGAGCAATCTTTGGAGGACATGGACCTATTCTCTGGCTGATTTGCAAAATTGTTGAGGCCAAGCGAACAAGATGCAGACTGCAAAAATCATCAAGATTAATTGCATAAAGTGAGTGATTGAATGAAGCAAAACAAAAAAGGCCAAGATATAAAGGTGGTAACCATTATCACCACAACAGGCAGCATCAAATGAAATGGAATTACCTGACTGTGATAATGAATGGTATTTGCACATATTACAAGAACACCACCAATAGGAGAAGGCACTGCAAGAAGCTTGTATGCATCGTGCGGAAGATTCTAAAGGAAACATGAATTTAAAAAGGTCAGAAGATTTTTGCGTAACCAACTAGCTGTGGTTAGCATAATATTTACTGGAGAAGACTAGATTGACAGTCATGCCTTTCTCTCTTCACATGCAAACTATTCAGCTAGTTTCTGGTGGTCATTTCACCAACGAGACCAGCTAAAACATGAATATGACAATCATTTTCAGACAAAACAATGGCATGATGGTCAGTTTCAACTCAACCAACAGGATATTCAGAAATTATAGAATGCAAATTGCACCAATGGGTACAAGAGAAAATGTTGCAGAACAAAGAAATTTAGCTTTTCTCCATCTAGTAGATGATACGTTAGGTTGTCAATCAGATATGTCCGTTGAGATAATCAAGAAGCAATTTGACATAAATTTGGACTAACAGCAATTAATAGGTTCGCAGATGGAGCTTAATATGGGAAAATGGAAGACAATTAATTAAAGTGAAAAGCATAGTAGGACTTCACCATCATGCTGGAGAGTAGGGGTGGAAAAACATGACCCGGACCTGCCAACCCATATGAACCTGCCGGAAATAGAAGTCCTCGAGTTGGCCTTTTTAAATTCGGTCAGAAATGGGTCAACTGTAGCCAACCCATTTCTTGGGTGGGTTTGGGTTAGCTCCCAAACCTGGTGGATCACCTAAGTCGAAGTATGTCAGAAATACATCAGATTTTTGAAGTGTAGCAAAAGGTGGTAATTTCACTTGCACAAAGATACACCAGCCATGATAGCAATGATGGAGCTCATGCCCACAAAACAAGTAAATTTTCATAGTCTTCTTTATTCTTATTATGGCATTTTAATTAATTTTTTTTATGCTGACTTGTATATATCCTAAATTCTAATTTTTTGTGCTTATGATGATGACTTGCAAGTTAAATATGATTTCTTTTGTTTGTGCTATTTGCATGCTATGATTTACTTTACCTTCAAGTTATATATCATTGATGAGCAAATATTTAAATTGGTATGTGAGTGGGCCCAGGTTTATGTAAAATAAAAGGTGTGTGTGGATTACATTTTCCATCATGATTTCAAATGGTCAGGTTTATGTTGGGAGATTTTTTGACCTGAACACACTTCAATCCAGCCTGAACCAGATCCAATCAACCATTGCCACCCCTCCTTATGAGTTGTTGATAGACAAGACAATCTAAAAGAGCTGAGAACTGTTGGAAATATTATGCATCCCATAAGAGAACAGGCCCAACTAAATACAGCTCACAGCTAGCTAAGCTGTGATTACCAACGAATGAAGATAGTAAAAAGGATAAAATCTGGTCCTCTCATGTTGCAAAAAATATAAAATCAGAACTAAATACTGTCCACAACTTTAGTGCTAATCATCCACCATATGCATGCAAGATGCACATACACATGCACACAAGCAAGTGCACAAGCGCATGGAAGAAGCATATGTGTGCAAACTGCAAAGAGACATGATTAACAAGATTCTCAAACTGCAAGCAACTTTTATCATTTGGCACTTAATTTCCAGCATGGTTCATAACAAAGTGGCATGTAAAATTTCGGATTCTAAGAAATATTGATGAAAAACAAGAAATGCAAAATGATGAAAATATCTTCACCTGCAGTGTCAGTTAAGAAACATTAAAATTTAAAACAGAAGGTGACCCTGCAACCAGCTACATGGCATGTGCTTCTTGACATGTGAAAATTTACCCTATCTACAACATAATCAATTATACTTGACAAAGAATTGTGACTTGCTAGACCAAATTGACATCTACTTTAGGTACTCAACCAGCAATATAATGATGGTGGGAAGTAGATGCCATAAAAAACAAGGTGATCGGAATTATATCTTGGACAATACAAACTGCCCAAGGCAAGAATATAGTATGGAAATCAAGTAGAAGAAGCCTACCACAGCAGACCATATCATAGGATGCTGTTTTAGAGTTGTGCTGATACTAAGTGCAGAGATTGTGCAAGTATGGTGCTTCCATGAGATCCGACCAGCCCAGGTAGGTTCTCTTTCATGAAGTATAACCATAACAGGCTCAATGTAACCTGCTCAGAAAAGAAATTAATTGTCATTAAAAAGCTTGAGAAACAGGAGATAAAAGAAAGAATTAAGCAGAATCACAGCTGAAAAGTCGTGAGATTGATGAATATAGATTTATAGAAAATTGAAGAATTTCCACCATCAAATTAATTTGTATATCCAACATGCCTCATACATGCAAAGATATATGCAAACAAACATGCACAGAGATTAATTTGTATATCCAACAACTTCAGTAATTATTTATTTTCATATCTGATAGCTATAAATAGAAAACTGCCAAATGACCAAATTATCCAGTTATTGACAAGGCCAATTCAATTCTGCAAAACAAATTCTACCTTGTCAGGTCTGGGAATTATAATGATTACAAACTATAAAAACACATCAAAGTAAAACAGTGGAATCCAAAATCAAAACCATAACTCTAACAAGTTCACATGCATGTGGCACCATATGGATAATATACACTCCTAGAGAACGACAGCAAAAGCTGAAGTTTGATATGCTATATGGGACACCAATATGTTAGAATTTTGAACCCCCAAGTAAGAATTTTACTAAAGTTATGTTCTTTTGATAGCATGCTGAGCTGAACTATGGTTTGTCATGTTAAACAGGAATGTAAGCATGTAAAAGATAAGAACAGTTCAGCCTTACAAGTTAAGACATCATCCAGTGATGAATTCAAAAAATTTAGAAAACATAAAGATTCAGTTCTACAATAGCATGCAATGTCATGTTTTCCTTCATAAATAAATAACAGTAAACAATACAAATTTTTCGCTCCATTAGCAATAACACCTGGAAACCAACTGCACATAGAGACAATTTCCTATGAACAATGTAATCCCATATGAGTTCCTTACACACTTGACTTAATACCACCATTGAACTCAATATAAATCTCATATACGTTTTTCTTTGACAGATGTAAGATACAGAATGTTCTCTTACCATGTACAAAGGTAAAATCTTTGACATGTTTCATATCTAGATCATGCAAGTTAATCACATATGATGACTCAATACGAGCAGGAAAAGTGCTTCCCGAACTAGCAGGCTCGTCATCTCCAACCAATCCTTGGCCAGCCTAACAAGCAACACTTTTATAAAATCAGAACCAGAGAACAACAAAAAGAAATATAGAATTATAAATTTAATTAAAGAAATAGGAAATTGAACACAGTACATTGGCTCATTACCTGTGCACCACCATTAATGACAATCATGACATTAAGCATTGCTTGCAATATTAGACCATCATGGATATTAAAAAAAAATTAAAAAATGTCACACATTAATGCAGAGGATGAACACAACTTCAAATGAGAAGAATCCACAATCATTGACAAAACAAATCAAAGCAATATGGAAACAAATAACACCAGAGTCAGAAGAATGCAAAGTTGAGGCTGTTAAGTGGAGCTTCTTACAAAGCACATTATGGACATATATGACCAATTACCAAATTATGGTGAACCACGAAGAGTATAAAATGGGATCCAAAAGATTTAATTGAAATGTTATCCACAGATAATTGTTCATGATTCCCTTATCATCTATCTTTTCAAAATTCAAGACAGAAATTACTTGCATATTTAAGATATGTCAGCAATTACAAGTCTACAACTCTGCCACTGTCAGAATTGAATATCGGTTTGGCTTTCATAATCAGCAATGATGGTAAAACAGAAAGTTCCATGGAGCAATATGCATGGAAAGAGTGGCAGGAGAAAGAGATATGAATCAAGCGTTTCAATTCCAGTACTGAATCCATACCGCTCTGCTCTTGGATCAGTATGATAGTACAACACTTCCATTTTGACAAACAGGTTGGCTTGGCATCCCAGTACAACACCAAAACACCCCATTTTTTTATTTCTCTTCATTGTTTGGTTCTTCTTTATAAGTTTTTAGATGTTTTCTCGAAATTGATCCATATCTAGCAACAATAATACATACACCATTGATTTTTTCCTTCCCAAAATTGTTTCTGTATTTTTTTAATAATAAATTTATTCCACATAATTGTATTTTTAAAAGAAGAAATACACAACAAAGAAAAACTAAAAATATGGTGTTCTAGGTTGATGCCCACCCAACAAGACATCCAAATCTCATACCTAAGGAGAAAATTTGGCACGATTTTCCTTATATTCTTGATTTTTGGCCAATAAATGGCCAAAAAAATGGATGGATGTGCATATTAGATTTGTGTGACTATTCTGGCTCAGAGGAGGGTGAATCAAAGTAGGAGGCTGGATCTAAGCACCTTATCTCCCTTCTTCCTCTCCTTTCTCTTATCTCTCCTTTCCTGTCCTCTCTTTTCCTCTCTCCCATGTAAGAACCCCAGTAGACAAGCAAAGAAAGCACCAATTTCTATTTTTCACTAAGAATCAACTTTGTCCCAGTTGGTACCAGTTCAGCTGGTCACCAAATCACTCAATCCCAACCAATACCAACAAGAACAAGCTGGGATCTAGAGAGACCTAGCGTCCCAAATGCATCCCAAGACCCGGATCCCCTAATACAGTACTATAATGAGTCTGACTAGGTCCTTAACCATTGGATATGATAAGTCTGTGGTTTATTTGTGTCAAACCCCAAAAGTTCGAACTTATTTGAATCTCAATGTGTGACTAGCAAAATCAATCAAAATACCACAAATATTTAACATCCTTGAAAGAAACCATGCAATTGAAGGTCTATGACCAAGAGGGCATCATCTCAAAATCTTATGTCTGGTCCAAAAGGCAATTGTTGAAGCATGATGGGTAACAAGCATATCAGCCACCTTTCTAGTATGTTAAGATACCAACTAACAAGGCTAATAAAATACAAGAAAAGGAATTTTTGTCAGTTTGAGGAACTAATTGACAGCCTCTAAATAGGAATATGGTGTAGATAGAGCTACATGTCATTGTAATTACAATATTTGTAACAATAGAAAAAGATAGTCTAAAGCAATCCACAATTGCAGATGCAGTACACAAAAAATATTAGCCTAGATGTAGGTGAGAGATGAAACATTGAGCCTGGCATTTTAATACCATATAATAATATATCACAACAGTAGATAACATAATCATTTACTAGTTGTATCATTATTCTAATGATATGATATGACTATCAAAATGTGAAATAATTAAATTACAACAAATAATTAATAAATAACTAATTCACAAATATTACCAAATAATATTATGTTAGATTAGCTAAATTATATTGTACTATTATTTTTATTCATATTATAATATATTATTACTATTTTATATCATACATTCTAAGCAATATCATGATATGTAAATAGATAGTATTTTTATGAAATATATCATATACAATAGTTTCATGTTAGAGAATCAAATTGTACACATATTTTGATGCTATATATTTAATTATCAGTATAATATACAATCACATTTTATAACAAATATATTACCATACATTGCATATATATATGATATAAAAAAATATTTTATTGAAGATATAATAGTCTAATCTACATTATAATATTATATCATACTTAATATTTTTAATGCACATATAATACTTAATATATGTTAAACTATAGGTAGTATTATGATTAGTATATGTCATATTATTTGTAATCACATTACTGTAACAGATTAATTATTATATTTCGTTAATATTAATATAATATGATTATAATAATCTCATAATATTGTATAAATATAATACATTATTATGATATAATTATAATATAAACATTATAACATAATTTTAAGCATAGTAATATGTTGTGTCTTATAATGTGAAATATTGATGCAGATATCCTAAAAAAATAATATTTATCATTTTAACATATATTGAGGTGTGATGAAAGACAAAGGGGTAGAGTAGGAATAAATTAGGGTTTATAACAAGATTCACGATCTCAATGCCGGACCACATGCCAATACCATGCTGGTACAATGTTAGTACACTTGGTATGGAAGTTGATTTGGTGTGCCAAGACTCGGTACACCCCCCATGCAGAGTCTTAGTTCAATACTGGTCTAGTAGGGCATGCCCAGTACTGGATGGTACAAACTGGTATGGTGAACTTTGTAAAGTGTGCAAGAATATAAAGGAGGGTTGATAAAGTTGGAATAGTGCTCCAACACCCTAAATTAGTTATTCGAAGAATAATGAGAAGTAACCAAATAACTATTCTCCTTTAATTCCAATTTTTTAAGACTTGTTTGGCATTTTTATGACCGAATAATAAAAACCTTTTGGCACAACAAGGACTAGTCTTCGTGGGATAAAGTTTATAATGTGCCCTTTGGCACAACAAACCAGGTCTTTAATTTGCAATTGAAGCCTCTTCTGTGGGATAATGCTTGGAATTGTTGTTTCTTTCATACAACTAATCAATTAACACCACCAAGCACAAGGCGACCATTTTTCTGAAATTTTACACATGTATCTGGTATGCCTACCATATCATTGAGAGTTGACAAAGCAGTAGACATCTTCTGTTGCCAAATATATTTCTTAAATAACTAACTCTTAGTCCAGGAAATTTGGTATTTTCTATTAGGTAATAGGCAACTTCATGCCAGGGAGATGAATATTTAACCAGGAAAAGATGTGACAACACCTCTATAGAATATTGCCCAATCAAAATCCATGAATTTCTCTGCATTGGAAAAAGAAGATAAATCAAAAAGATGCTTTAAAAGAAAACAGCACCTGAGCAGATTTAAGAATTATCATTTGAAGCCCATAGATAAGTGCTCCACAACAGCGGCCTAAGGGGTCAGCCTTTACTAGAGGACCTCTAGCAAATCTTTCCCTGCCCCTTTTCAGGAAATGCCAATCTGGTCCCTCAAAACAATGCATGGAACTACAAAAGTCCAAAAAATCACAATAGATTTTAAAATATAAATTTGTGTCAAGTAAATCAAGAAACTAAGTCTCTTACAATTTCACAGTGCATTCAGAAGTTCACAGCTTGAAAGATTTCATCCCACAAATAAAAAGCCAAAAGAAATTAAATTAATAAACAAACACCATGGTTGGATGAAAGTTTACCTTTAACTTTGTTACAGTTAGATAAAAACGTGTTTCAACCAACTTACATCAATGTCATATCCAATCAATGATTACCAACAGTATCTTTCAAGCAAGGTGGGAGGAATGAATATACCTCCTTTTTTGCATTCACCTTAGTACTAGGTCGGTAACCAAATTTTCGTTATGGTTTTGGCTTAAGTATATATCTAGAACACAGCAAAATCCACATGCATATAATATATAATTAATTTTTAATCGAATTCTTTTGGAGTCATGTGCATGTAAATGCATCTATAATTTGCAACTATTTCATTAAGTTAAAGTTGCAATCACCAAAAGCTGGAGTGTAAATGAGCCAAGCTCCACTCAGCAATTTTGCCAACTCAAACACAGCTCAATCATTGATAATCCTGGCTAGCATTTGTCACGAGATCAAGAGGCCCAGCTCATGCTTTGCTTCTAGAAGTTCAAGTTAGCTTGATCCCAGCTCATTTGAGTCAGTTAGTCTTGGCAAGAAGAAATGAAAGGGAAGAAAGAGGTTAACAACCAGAGCTCCATGACACAATTAGTATGAGGATTGAGGAGAACGGTAGACCTCCTATGTCTCACTACGCAAAGCCCAGCCACTTGAGTGATGGAATAAGATATTTTCCATTCCTCTCCTTCTGTGAGTTTAATAGGCTTGAGTGGTTGGACAATCTAAAGATACACTTTAGCTCTACGACAAACCACTTTATGGTTATAGAAGTACAAGGAACCACTAAGAATTCAAAAATATTGATATCACCCAAATGTGCGGACCCACTTGCACCAAAATTGTCGATAATAGTTAAAACTATGTATTGGCAACTATTTACCTTTATAATGGGACATAAATATAACAGTGGAAAAACAACATTTGGTATATATCCCACTAACAAATCCAATGGATTAAGGGCCCATTCTTTCAAGGGTAAAAGACTTTACCTAGGAATCTGTATTTTCTTAGATTAGTATTTCTCAGGCAACATTTTAATAGAAAAATAATTTACCCATGCTATTTTATGCATTGGAAAATGACTTTGGTATCTATTACCCATGTTTTTTTTTTTTTGCATTACTACTTTATCGTGTAAGTTGCTAAGATTTATCCATATTTTTTTATAATATCCTTTATTATATAAATATTAGGATAAATTATGTTTCTAGTCCCTAAACTAACATGCATTTTTTTAAAATATCCCTGAACTACAAAAACCTAAAGTTTAGTTCCTATAATATCTGAATTGTTTTGATGTGGCCCTCAGATCGATTTCCAACGAATTTCTCTCTCCAAAAATCCTATCTGGCAACCTCAGATGTGTACATGATGCAAATTTTGCATAGATGGTGAAACCAATGTTGAAGTGATTAAAAATTTAAAAATACATAGATAAAATGGATGATATGAAACCTTCTCTTTCTTCTTTCCCTTTCTTCGATTTTTGAGATCCTTTCCCCATCACCCACCAAAGAAGTTGGCATCGCAAGCCAACAGAAGTGACGCCCCTCCACCTTCTCCATGGTGCCATCACCCCCCTGCACCCTTTCTTCTTCATCTCTCATCAATCCATCTCACTAAACTCTCCTCACCCACCCCCTCCCCAGATCTCTCTTCCATCTCTCTTCTTCTCATCCCCCAAAATCCCAATGGAAAAAGAAGAGAAAGAAGGAAAGCTCCCTTCCTTCCATGGCCCCATCATCCTCCTCCCCTTCCCCCAACCCTTTCTTCTTTATCTCTCACCACCCCATCACACTGAACCCTCCCACCCACCCTCTCCCTAGATCTCCAATCTCCCATCTCTTTTCTTCTCATTCTCCAAAACCCCAATGGAAAAAAAAGAGAAAGAAGAAAAGCCCCCTTCCCTCCATGGCCTCATCGTCCTCTCCCTCTCAACCCTTTCTTCTTTATCTCTCATCACTCCATCTCACTGAACTCTCCCCACCCACCCCCTCTTTAGATCTCCCATCTCTCTTCTTCTCATCCCCCAAAACCCCAATAGAAAAAGAAAAGAAGGAAAGCCCCCCTTCCCCCCATGGCCCAATCCTCCTTTGCTTAGTTCTTCTCCTCCACTCCCCTCTCATCACCTCCTCCCAACACCTCCCGTCGTGCCAGTGTCGATTTTGCCGTCTTCTCCTCCCATTCCAACCCTCATGTCTTCAAACAATGATTCATCTCAACTAGAAGGAAGAAAGAAGAGAGACTGGAAGATAGTCAGAGAAGAAAGAGAAATAGGACTGAAGAAGAAAGAGAAGGTTTCCAACATCGTTGTTTTTGCCATGTCAATTGTATTTTTAAATTTTAATGCAACATAAGCGTCACATGCACACCCGAGGTTGCCAGATTGGACTTTCGATAAGAAAAAGTCATCGAAAACCTATCTGAGGACCACATTAAAATGGTTCAAATAGTATAAGGACTAGACTTTAGGCTGTGTTTGGTAGCTGGCAATCTATCCAGATTGCTGGTAATTTAAAAGGGCCCCGCCAGATTACCATGTTTGGTATGCTTTTTGGATCGGTAATCTACATTACCAGGTAATCCAGATTACCTCACATGAGGTAATCTGGATTACCAAAGGAAGGGGTGGCTATCCAGATTTCCTTCCATGACGTAATCTTGCAATAAAATTTCTGGACAAAAGTGCCCCCCTCCCCACGCGGCGCCACCCATCGAAAAACCCGTGCCTCCCCCCAACCCCCCCAACTCCTCCGACAGCAGGAAAGAGGGCCAAACCGGCACCTCTTCCACCACCAAATCCGGTCAGCGGCCGCCCGAAAGCATGGCCGTCAGCGTACCACCGCCAATCCCCGTTTGTCCGTCGCTAATGGGCATAAAAGGGGTGATGTTTCATCACCGTAATCGACGCCGTGCCGATCAACGCCGCACCAAAGAAAAAAGGAAAGGGCGCAGTGCGTCGATCGCTGTAGACGGCATCGTGCGAAACGACCGCATCAGGAGAGAGAGGGACGCGGCGTTGCCAATCGCCATAGGCGATGCTGTGCCGGACGACGGAAAAGAGAGACTAGAAACGAAGAGCCTCCACCCCGTCCGGATCGCCACCTCCTGCTCGGATGGCCACGCATGGTCATCGAAAGAAGAGGGACGGATCTTCCCGTGCCCTTCTTCATTTCTTCTCGCCGATCGGATCTCTCTCCAATGGGATCTTGCTCCGACGGGGATCGGAACAGCTGATGGCAAGCGACCTGTGGTTTGGATCTGGATCCAAAAAAAAAAAGACAGGGCTCGAAAGGAAACAGGGCCGGCGGTTCTTCCCGTCGCCATGTCCCCCTTCTCCTCTCCTTCCAGCAACTACGCATAGCCGTCCAAAAATTTGATGGGGTGATTTTTAATAAATTTATATAATAATAATATAATATATTGTATAATATATTATGTATATAATATAATATATATTATGTACTATAATATGTAATATATTTTTATTCTTTTATTCTAAAAAATTAAAAAAATTGTGCATGGGGTGTGATTTTTAAAAAATTTGATTTAAGAATATTTTAAAAATTTGATGTTACATTACTAGTAATTTGATTGTCATACCAAACATGTCAATCAGGATTTTTAGAAATTTTACTGCAACATTACCTGCATGTACCAAACACAGTAATCAACATTATTGACAATCTATCCAGATTCCAAATAATCCAGATTACTACTGCCTGGCAATACACCAAACGCAACCTTAGGTTTTTGTAGTTGAGAGATCTTTTAAAAAAGACACATGTTAGTTTAGGGACTAAAAATATAATTTACCCTAAATTTTATTATATATAATATAATAGTATGTTATATTATATATGATATATAATACTATATAGTAATAATATATATAATACATATTATATACAGTATAATTTAATATAAAGTATATATAATGATGATAGTTATAATATCTAATAATATATAGTATAATACTGATAATACATATTATATATTATATAATATAGTACAAAGTATATTTTTTTATCATAATATTATATCTAATAACATATTATATAATATTTATTATATATTATATTATATATTACTCCATAAGATAATATATATTATTATTATATGGTTAGGGGTATTTTGGGAACAAAATAAAGTAGTTATTTTCCTGACTGATGGAAAAAATGACTAACCCACCTTCGAGGTAGGTAAAACTTCCTAGGTAAATACTACTATAAGAAAATAACTTACCCATCTGGAGAAATATAAGAACATGGATAAATTGGTCAATGGAAAAGTTGATCAATTTTTCTACGATATTTACCATCAAAGAACGGGCCCTAAATGTGGAGTTGAGAAGATCTTGGGAGGGATTGTTGTGTGCTACCTCAACACCAGAGGTGAAGAAGATTTCACTCAAGAGCAACTCAGCAATGATTGTCACATCACTAATCAATCAGCTTCTTGCAACCACCCAAGCTTGAGAGACATTTGGGTTATGGCTGCGAATTTGGAGGAGTTCAAATGCTCATACATGTGAAGAGAGAGGCAACCAAGTCATTGATATGTTTCCTAACCTAGCCTCCACTAGTTGCTTCTCTCTCTCTCTCTCTCGGCATGCATATGGAATGAAGATATCATGCTTTATAGCTGAGAACTTGGAGGAGTACAGGTTTTCTTACATATGAAGAGACAAGCAAACCAAGTCATTGATACCTTTGCTAACCTAGCATCCACTGGTCACTTCTCTCTCTCTCTCTCTCTCTCTCTCTCTCTCTCTCTCTCTATGCATGCATATGAAATGATAATCATACTTTATATTTCATGATACCTATGTATGTACATAAATGCAAGCAAGCATGCATATACATGTATATACATCACAATATACTGTCATTTCAATGCCAGGATAATGAATGCATATGTGCCATATAGACCTACTCACATGCTAGACAATTAGCTTGCTCACAACCTAAGCCTTTTGGACGAGCCTGGGCTTGAATTTTAAGCTTGGCAAGCCGTGCTGGGCCAGAAGTATGAGCCCACCCGTCAATCAAGACGAACTGGGAATAGGCCTTGAAAACCAGCCCGAGCCTGGCTCGGCCCAAATAAATAGGTAACCCTAGGTACCCGCCTCATCCTTCCTCCTCCATCGTCCTCCTCCATCCACTCCCCTTCAAGGCATTTTTTAGATTAAAAAAATAAACTCGATATTTGAGCCCAAAGCCCAAGTACCAGGCTCGGGACTCGAAAATAGGCTCGAAGGTTGGGCCGGGTCGAGCCTAGGCCTAACTAATTTTAGTTACACCTTGGATTGAGCCCAACCCACCCGATGAACAGGTCTAGTGCTATGATACCCTATGCATTGCAAGGTAACACATATATCAGTAAATACTATTTTCACAAAATCAATACAACGAGATCTTGCAAGCCATCAAGTAAGGTTTAAAAATGACCATACTCAGCACATGTCACCCGATACCGCATTACATACCCATACATACTACATTTTGTACCATCCCATATTGGCAAAAGCATGAGTATATATAGGGCACATAGGTTAACATATTGACCAAGCCACACAATTCGATTGGTACGACACCCACTAAATCATGCAATTTGGCACCGACCATAAATTGGAACAATTTGTGGTCTCGACCTGAATAGATGCAAATCAATCCTTATCGGGTTAAACTAGTAAGGGCCTAGCATGGCCGTGATTAGCCCCTAACCTCAATAATTGAGGGAGGAAAAGTCACCATGCCCTTTCCCCCTCAATTTCACCCATGAGCAACGTAAGAAAGGAGAAAAAGAGGGAAAGAGTGGAACGATAAGCAAGGAGGGTAGATCTAATGTTCATGAAAGCATTTTGCTAGATTCCCACTTCTATTTTCTTTTTCTTTTTTTTTTGATGTTACAAGACCTAAATAGACAGAAATTCAAAAAATATTAGAACATTATGCCAAAATTTTGTATTTTAGCATGATTTCATGATATATCATGGATGTTAGTCAAATCCATGCAATGTTATATTTTTTTAATTTTTAATATTTATTTTATTTTTATTAAAAAATATTTTTGGGAAAAATCAATTGAAAAAATAAAGAATAAAAGCCAAAAATTAATACCATATTCTAGGTTTAACATGCTATCTGCTGTCTTTGTTGGACAGGAATGCAACTGATTTTTGGCATATTAATTGCATCTCGAATAAAAGCCTATTTTTATAGTAACCCCTAGATTAACTAAGCTATTAGTTCTTAATATGGACCGAAAACAATATGTAGCACTCCTATCAGAGGCTACCTTATCCAAAATCAAAATTTAATTTTCAATATTTTCTTATATATTAAATATTATTTGTAAAAACAAATTATTATTAATTCAAAATTCATGAAATCTCAGAAGATATTTCAAACATGTTTCTTTGGAGCATGCACCATATTTTTCAAAAAGTTATGTAATATATGCATTTTTAAATTTAATACAACAAATGAATACAATGAAAATTTACAAAAATTTAGAATCATAAAAATATAGTTCAGATGTAATGTCTAAGGCAACTAGCACTTTTTTTAGGAATCTTGGAGAACTTTTGAAATCTTTTGAAATCTTTTGAATAATATTAAACTAGAAAATTAATTAAGCCATGAAAAATCATGGATAATTTGCAAATGCACAAGAATAGAATAATTGATGCAGCCATTTCAATTTTCAGGGGTTGATCATGTGTGGTTTTAACAGTTTCAGGATTAACATTGGATCGCATCCTACAAGAACAAGTGGCTCATATATGGATTGACATTGATGTGTGATGTTTGGTTGGGTCTGACCAATGAAGCATTATTAACTTCCTTACATGCTATGACAAAAAAACATTCTTGCATAAGTTAGTTAATGCTTCTAACTTCTAAGACTTCTAACAGGGTGCATGACACAACTTGATGGAGAAGGTTATGGACAACATTGGAGTAGCATGTTGTGTAGGTGGTTATTGATTAGGAAAAATAATATATTGTTGGTGAACTACTAAATATAAGAAGGCCACATATTTTTTGAACCCTACATATTGCCCACTACATTGGTCAGATGTTGGGGACATGGCAAGTTTCGAAGAGTAAAGCAAACAATGGAGACAGCCCAAGCTATCAGGACCCACTCTACAATGACTTTGTATATGAAAGGAGGATCCCATAATAGGTTCACTTGAAGGCCAGCAAGCCCTACCAATGCTTGATGAGGCAAGATCAACCCCAAGCCACCCAGTCTCACAGCCGAGCAAGCTGGCTCAATGCAGAAAACTAGTTGGATCAACAAATGCCATGTCGATGCACAGCAACAGTAGCCACCACAAACTTCAAGGAGAAGGCAATCAAGGTCACAATCTAGTTCAGAGTCTAAGACCTCCAAACCAAGCTTCAACAAAGAGATGTTAAGAGGTCACTACAACACTAAATCCAGCCAAGGCAGCAGAGCCACAGTTAGAGCAATGGAATCAGTCAGGGTAGTCTATTTGTTCGAACCAACCAAGAGAGTCGGGGAAGTCAATCAAGCAAGGATAAGAAACCAGTGCCTTAGACATCCTCTTGGGCAAAGCAAAAGAAAGGAAAGATGAAAATTGATATATAATAGAGAAAGTGTACAAAGAGCCAGTTCATAGTGACTCCAAGGCAAACAGATTGCCCAGGTCATCTCATGATACAAGCAATGATAACAGTGATGATGGGTTCAATGATCAAGGTGGAGACAATAGACAACAAGGGATGGCAAGCAGTTCTCTATGCTTACTACATTCATTGGTCAGTCTCAATTTGAGTATGCAGCATCAGACGGACCATGAGCACAGGACAAGAGTGGACACCATAGCATACAAGAGGGGACCCAGAGGTGGTAAATGCAGTATTGATCTAGCCCATGAGATGATGCATCAAGTGGGAATCCTGCAGGTATCAAGGTCCTCTCGATACTCAAGATCATCATCGTATACCGGATCATACCCTCCTGTGCCAGGTTATAACCCATATAGTTACATGCCTCTGAATCTTCATGCTCAAGTGGGCATCATCCTAACTGGCCTCAGTCAAACTAAAGGATCAAACTTTTCTCAATCCTTTTTTTAAATTTCTATCACTAGACCAGACAGAACAACAGTATCAACATGGTAATCTGGTACAGAAAGGCTACCAAGATCCTAGATTAGCACAACATGAAGACTAGATTCAAGTCCCTAGGCCTGACCACAAATGTGACCCAAACATGCATAAGACATCAACACGACTTGGAAATGAACAAATACATGTATGTTGCATTTCAATTTTTTAATACAAATATTTTATATTTTCAATATTATACTTAGTAAAACCTTTAGGTATGTAACAGTAAAAAAAATTAAAGTGTATTATTCCGAAACATAAAAAATAAACTCACAAAGCTCGTGCTCCACTCAAAACTGAATAAAAGAAGCTTAAAACCTACAAAAAAAAGAAACAAAAGAATCTATATTTTTGGAATACCGAAATGGTTCAGTACAATACTGGAACTGTACTATATTGATCACCTACCCGTACACAATCCGGTGCTAAGACTGTGAACCTTGATAGAGTATACTATAATACATGTCATAATGGTACGTGACAGATGCACCCATGTGGGAATACTTTAAATCTAGATGTCAACCCAAACGGAGGTAAGATCCCTATAGTTTTTTTTCGAATAAAGCGCGCTAGCATTGTGCAATATGGCAAAATCTCTACCCTTGAGAGTATTTAAACTGAGGTTCACGATCTCAATACTCGACCCCATACTGGAACCATTTTGTTATAGTATAAATATGCTCGGTATAATGGTCTGTTCAGTGTGCCGACACTCAGTATGCCCCCCACTCCATGTTACATACTAATTTAGTACTGGGTATGGTATGGTATACCCAGTAGGCATCAATATGGAGCAGAATAGTGTGACATACTTTGAACCTTGATATCAAACTACAAAGATGTAAGATCCTTTTGTTTTTCTTTAAATAAAGTGTGGCAACATGGTGCTACATGGCACAATCTATCCATGACACTTTAATTCTTGAAATATATATGGGGACATTTATTAATGCATATTTATATGTAGTTACGTATATATGTATATCTATGACATATATGTGTCTATGTGTGCGTGTGTGCATGCACACATGTACATAAACACTTGAGTCTTACATGCACAATACAAATGATCCAAAAACGAAACTCTTAGGGGGGAGTCAAGACAAAGGTTGTCAAAAAAAGGTTAGAAAAAATAATGCAAAGAGAAGGGAGGAAAGGGTGGAAGAGAGAGGAAGAGAGGGAGAAAGAGAGAGAGGAAGGAAGAAGGGAGAGTGAAGGGGGGGAGAAAGGGGGAGGCTTATCATCCAATGGCATCGCAATGTGGAAGAGGGGGAGAGAAAAAGGGAGTAAGCATCCAGCAAAAAGTGACGATGGGGGAGAGAGGGAGGCTTACCGGCCGACGATGTTGCGAGACCAAAGAGGGGAAGAGAGCGTGAGAGAACAAGTGTCCGATGGGGAGGGAGAGGAAGAGAGAGAGAAAGAGAGAGAGAGAGAGAGAGGAAGGGGGAAAGAGAGGGGAGGGAGGCTTACTGATCGACAGCATCATAGCATTGAAGGGGTGGAGAAAGAAAGCGAGCAAGAGAGCCCTTGAAGGCCCTTGAACTTCAAACCAATAGGGGGTGGGGGGTCATAATCCGAACTGATCTGTGTTGCCGAACTGCCTGACTTGATGTCGGTTTAGTTTGGGTCAGTTTAGCAATCTTTGGAAGGGAGGGCAGCACATAGCATTGATGAGTGATGACTAAACTATGATAATTGTGAAGGTTTTTTCCTGACAATGCACATGGTTGGACGGTTGTAATCTTTAAGGTTATTATTTATTTATAAACAAGAGGTTTGGATGGGATAGACAAGGCTCAATCCCTATGAGATATGGGCCCCACTTTGCAATCCTTTAATACCTTTCTAGGCCTATAGTGTGGAGTTGCTGAGTGGTAACCTCCCAGATTTTCAATAATAATCAAGGTTTTAAATATTGGTAGGATGGCAGGATGTCCCACCAACCTAAGGGTCGGGATGGAGCACTATCTCAAGTCTCGAAACGAGACAAGTCAGGAAATGAAGCGAGCGTGATACGATATCCACCATCCCAAGTGTTGATACATGATAATTCCCATTCCACAAAAAAACCGAGACAACCCCACTCCATGATAGTTAAAACCTTGATTGTAATATGTTTACACACGCACAAACTAGAGCATAGTGCATGCATCTCACATGCTTTGTTCAAAGAGGAGAGCACTGCATACATGGGCCTATACTATGCGTAATATAATTATAAAAGCTGAAACCATTGTTGCCACTTTGCCTAACCCGAGAATTCCAAAAGTCATGGAAAACCAAAAGCAATTACACCAAAACTAATACAAAACCAAAAGAAATTGCAAACCTTTCATTTTTCCCCTTTTTCTCGACAAGAGGTGCATGTGGTAAACAGGCTCCTTTTTCCCCCAAGAAAAATTGAAGCTGTGAAGGGTTCGAGCATTGGAGGCTGGCCACATAAGCTAGCCTCCATAATGCTGCTACTCATGCAGATTAGATCATGTTGATGACAAATCTAGCCCAGCCCAACATCTATATCCCCCAACCCTAGCCCAACCTCGTTGTCAGTTAAGATCTCTCTAACCCAGCCATATTCAACCCCAAATTAAACTAAATATAAGTTGGGTCGGTTTAGCTGGGTCAAGCTGGGTAGTGCCATGTTATTCAGGTGAGATTGGGATGAAAGCAAATTTTAAAATAGGGGAAGGCTTCAGAAATTCTTATTGGATTAGTATTTGTTGGATGACTGTCTCAACCATTCACCAATTTTGATGGTACACTTCCACACGGTTTAACAAAAGTCCAAGGTTCGTGGAACCACCCTGAACCACTTGATTCTGGGGTTACTGATCCAAAACAATGCAGGACAGAGATGGTTCCTCATTTGGTTCAAGATAGCTGCAGAATAAAAATGAACAAAGCAGAAACCGCATGGGCCGCTCGGTTCAGCTCAGTCCTGACCAGCACCTGATAGTTCTAGGCCTGTCACTTGGTGGAACCATCCTGAACCACTTAACTTGGAGGGTGCTGAACCAAACCACAGAGTAAACTCTTTCTGACCTTTACACGTGTTTCAGCATGCTTAACTTTCAATAATTTTTAAATTTTACAAAGCAATTTTGTGCCCAACAATGGAAAACATTAGTGAACTCAAGAAAAACTCTACACACAGTTCCAGGCCAAGTCAAAAATGACAAACTTATTCAAAGATATCAATTGAAGGTACAAATTACTATTAAAAACAACATATATATCTGTAATGTGGTATATGCTACACATGTGTCAGCCATTTTTCTTACCTT
Organism: Elaeis guineensis; assembly: GCF_000442705.2. Taxonomy (NCBI): domain Eukaryota; kingdom Viridiplantae; phylum Streptophyta; class Magnoliopsida; order Arecales; family Arecaceae; genus Elaeis; species Elaeis guineensis. The sequence continues at coordinate 134,500,167 of NC_025996.2, forward strand.
GCACGCAACCCATGTGTTGAATCATCATACTCTAGCACTGTAAGTTTTGCATCTTGAAATGCTAACACTATTGAATCTCTTCTTTTGCTGCGATCATCAACTCCAAGAGACAGTATTGCCATTGATTCCACATTACCATGCAATCTAAACAAGCATCATAGATTCAAGTTATTAAATAATTTGGTGGTTTAGAATTAGCAGTTACAACCAACATGGATCTATTTATGCTGCTATAAAACAACACGATACTACCAATAATAACTAATGGATCTGTGCCATTTAAAAACAACAAAAGGCTAATGAAATTGATTTATTTTCCTGAAGCTATCATGTCAATATATTAAGCCATATCAATCACATGAACATATTGCTAGCAGTATACGTCCTTAATAATTAAGCAAAAAAAAAAAAAAAACTAAGAAATCAATTTAGTAATGCTGCATTAAATTAAAAATAATAAATAATGAAATAAGAAAAAAATATTAAGCAGAACTGAAAAATAATATGTAGACAGTTTCATTAATTCTCATGAAAGTCCAAATGAACTCTCAACATTCTTCTCAAACATCTATTTTTGAGAGATTGAGTTTTCTCTATCATTTTATTAGATCTCCGTTTTATAACCAAATTCATACTTTTGGAGTCATTTACACAACTCAATGATGATACTCATTTAAGAGGTACTTATCCTTGTTGTGTTGTTGAACACCTTTTACATCTACAAATACGTTATTGCATCAATCATACATCACTGATATTAAATAATTAAATAATTCCATTTTCTTTGTTTCAATGGATATAAACAAGAGGAGCAATCCCCCCCATACCAATACAATGCAATTTAACTAAGATATAGATTTGCTAAGTCTTAAGAGAAAGAAAGATAAATTTTGGTGAGTGGAATGGTTGTACTTTGAGACCAATCTTCCCCTAAAACACAGGCTAGTTGTTTAGAAATGAAATTCTCAAACTTTTTGTTTATTGGCAATATTCACTTATGAAAGCTCAAATTCTCTTCATCATCTTTCAGATCTTGACCGTTATCAAATTCATGTTTGGAATTCCGACACCTATCTGTTTGATTAAATAAGACTTCATTCCTTATATCATTGATGATCATGTTGAAGGCTCAAGGTTCACTGAGGCACCAAGGTCTCTTGGAACCTAGGCACAAGGCACAAAATGATGCATGCACCTTGGTGAAATAAGGCACAAAGATTATAAATATATAAATATTAATAAGTACACAATATTGGGCATATTTAAGAATGAATTAGGAATAGGAAGAAAAAAGTGGAAGAGCAGGACATAGGTCATCCTTTGTTCTACTGCTGCTGAGTTGAAATGCAGTGGTAGCTATAGCTACAGCAGCAGCAGCTGTTGAAGAGGAGGAAAGGGATGAGAAAGAGGAAAGAAAAGGAAGAAGAAGAGCAGGAGCAGAGATGCAGGATCACTAAGGGGTTGCCTGCAACAGTGTAATTGGGCCTAAGTGGAGGGAAAAATTGCAGATATGAAATTTTCCCTGGCTGTCCTATCACAGAAAACACACCAAAAGTGAATAATTGGATAGAGGAACGAGGGAAGCATTTTGTGTCCTTCCTGGGGTATAGAGATTAGTGTTGATGTTACGAAGAGCTTTATTAGCCTTTTAGAATTAAAGCTGAAGGGTGTGTCTTGATCTCCTGTCTAATTTCAGGATACAATTCAGATTTTGGCAGACAAGGTAAGAGGACTAGATGAAGAAAGGGAAGAAGAAAAGGGGAAAAGGGAGAGAAGAGAGGAAAAATAGAAGGCGCCAGAGAGGACGAGGAGAGAGGGGGGAGAGAAAAGAGAATCGACTTTGTTGACAAAACGAACTCATGTCTGTGCTTTCACTATCCCATATACTATATACAGAACCCACATGAAGTAGGGGCTAAGTAATAGGGGTGAAGTAATCCACATGAAATAGGGGCTAAGTAATCAAATGTAAGAAAAAAAATAATCCTAAATCCAGCTCTTCCTCTCCTTTTGCCTACCTCTTTCCTTTCTCTATGATAGATCTTTATCACCCTTTTTCTCTTTTGGCCACTTAAGCCCCACAATCTTAGTCATAGTAGCATAAAGATGGTTAGATTAGAAAAATAATAGAGATTTTAGCAAGATACGTCGTCTCGGTACCAAATCCCATACTAGTCCATCCTATTACAATATCGATATGCAGTACAGTATGAGACTACATACCGATTTGGTACCCTATATGGTAGAATACCACCCAGTATAGAAAACCTTAGGTTTTAGCCTAGACTTCGCTCCAAGGAACAGAAAAGGCATGTTTATCCTAATTCATCTAATCTTAGGGCAAGCAAGATGCTAAGGTGGCAACTTGCCCTGCCTTTCACTTAAGCACACCTTCGACAACTATGTCTATCTAATAAAAAGATATTTTTCCTTATTCCATTGTCTAATGTCCTCACAAAAATATGTTTTCTCATCAACATAATAACACTAGTCTATACTGAATCAAGATATTCAAATTTTCTTTATTTCACTTTTTTCATATAGGAAAATTAACAGGAACAATTTCTCCATTATCAACTGAATGCAAACTGATTAAGACTTGAAATTTGACAATTTGAAGATTGAAAATATGTTTCAGATCAAAAATAGAAAGAAGAAAGGAGAAAATATTTGTGCTGTGAAATGCTTGTGCTTTAGGATCAAATTTTCAGTTTAAATGGCATATCCTCAGTCATAATCAGAAGTAGAATGAAGGAAAAAGATATGATTCTCATTGCTAGCATCCTACAACAACAGGCGGCCCACATATTAAGTGACATTGATGTGTGATGATGGTTCATTTGATCCAAATAGGTGAAGCATTATTAACTTCCTTATGTGACAAGAAGACAATCTTCCACGAGTCAATTGATGTTTTGAATAGAGTGCACAATAGCGACTACCTCCACATCTTGATGAAGGACGTTATTGACAACATCGAGGAGAATAGTATCATACAGGTGGTGAGTGATAGTGGTATATACTATAAGAGGGCTAGTGAACTATTGATATTAAGAAAGCCACAAATCAAGGTTTTAAATCCCATGGGACAAAAGTGTCTTGGTTTCTCCATGGAATGGGACATCCCGCTATCCCGTTCCATCATGACAGCAGTCCTGATCATGCATCTCAGTGGATATCATCCATCTTTCTCCCCTTCTTCTTTCTTTTCTTTCTTTTTTTCTTATTTTTCTTTGTTCCTTTTCTTTCTTTTTCTTTACTTTCCTTTCCTTTTTCTTTCTTTTTCTTCTCCTTTCCTTTCTTTTTTTCATTTCCTTCTTCTTTCCTTTCATTTTTCTTTTTTCTTCATCTTTCCTTCATTTCCCTAAATCCTCTTTCTTCTACTCTCCCTGCAAGGATGGGTTTCAAAGCCCCAAGCCCGTCCCAGTCCCGTTTTCTCACAAGAACGGGATGGGATGGGACAGCTAGGACACCCACTGTCCCACTGGCACGTAAAACCTTACCACATATTTTTTTGATCCCCATGTGCTACACACTAAATTAATTTACTTTTTCAAGATATTGGCAGGCTTTACATAGTGAAGCAAACAATAAAGACAGCCCAAATGATCATCAGATTCATATACAATCACATAGGAATGTTGGCACTAACGAGGAAGTACACTAGGGGAGACATACTGAGACCAGCAGTTACCCACTTCGACACACACTGCCTTGCCCATGACAACTTGATCAAATAGAAGAGAAGTTGCGAGTCACATTCCTAAATGAGAAGTGGATGCAAAGCCAATACACCTACGATGGTGCGGAAAAGCACCATGTAGAGAGGACAGTGACAAACAAGAAGTTTTGGAAATGGACTAAGGAAATAGTTAAGGTCATCGCACCACTTTATCAAGTGCTTAAGGCTATTGACAATGAAAGATATCCTAGACTTTTGCCCATGATGATGATGGCCAAGGAAAAGACTAGACAGGTCGAGCCCAAGGATGTTGTTGATTATATCAACATCATTCAAAATAGATGGAATACCCATATGGGCAAGGACTTGCAGCTAGTCAATAAGCCAGTATTACTTATTATTACTAACACTATAATTTTCAATCAAATTAAACACAAACCATGGCTACTTACTACCTCAACCCAAAGTACATCCATACAATCCCTGGCAAAGACAATGATGCGGAGCTCCTACGTGCATTAAGGAATGTTAAGCATTACTTAGATACCAATCACCTATTATAATATCTTAGATTTGTGAATCGTGCACAATAATACCATAAGTTACATGCACCGTAGATCAAAGAATATAAGGAAGGCAACGGTGCATTCTCAGAGAGGGATGCAGCTACTAGTAGGGGAGAAAATTTGTCCAGGTACTGTACTATAGTAGTTCTTGTTCACCTATTGTGTCGATGCAAATTGTTGGATGATTCTCACCTAATGTTTTCACTATGATGGGGCAGAACCACACTTGAAAAAATATGCAATCGGTATTCCCTAATAGATTCTATTGGCTAGTGGGTGTGAGTACAACTAGCCGACCTTTGCATCAACACACAGCAAGCAAAGAAATCATTTGACTCAGAAGAGACTAAGTGCATTTATGTGCGCTAGAACCTATGGCGAGGTTGAAATGTCTTCAACAAGAAGTCAATATAAGCATCGGGACCCCCATGTAGGGACTTTTTATATGACCAAGAGGAACCTATTATAGGTTGACTCGAAGGCCAGCAACCCCAAGGCCAACCAGTCTTGTAGCCGAGGAAGCTACGGTGAATGTAGAGAATTGCGTAAATTGCATACACCGCATGCATAGCCAATCAATACTCACTAGTAGCAATCATTGCAAAGTTGGGCATCTAACGGCTTCGATCATCGATGTAGGACCCCTATCATCCAAATCAAAAAGGGTGTAACTGTATAAGAGTGAAGCTAGGTGTGACTTGAACCTAACCAATATATAAAGACTAGAAAAAGAATTCTCATCTTTTTGTCCCATCAAAAAAATAATGAAGATCTTTTTTGTGTGTAGAAAAGGTTTCCGCCAAAAGAATGTAAAAACATAAAAACACTACAAAGGCTATCATAAGAAGGATATGTATGGAATTTTATTTGTTCTTACATGCCTACACGCATAGACACTCACACTTGTCACACATGCACAAAAAAGCATAGACATGCAAGAATGCCAATGTAGGGAAAAACATGGATCATGCACGCATGCATAGGCACATGTCTTTTAAATAGACTAAAGGTCTGACCATTCTTTTTCTTTTTCCAATTGAGGAGTCAAGTATAACCCCACCTTACCCCCTCCCAATCTTTCTTCCTAGATCTGATCCTGAACAAAATTTGCTTTCCTTCAAAATTTGATCATCATATGTTGATTCTCATAACAAATTACACACAAAATATCAGCTAATGGATGTTGAGCCTAAAAGATGGTTGTGCTTAAACTTCAGGTCTTTGATCATGTCAAATAAATGGTTATCATCTTCATGGACCACACAATATAAGTTCGTTGGTGGGTATGTTCTCCCTCATATTTTTATGTAATCATGCTTTACCAAGAAATACCTACAAAGTGTAACAATAACCACCAAAGCTTGTTGAACTAAACCTCTCATGCACATGCCTACCAAGCAAATATGGAAAATCCCATTGGCACTAGTATGTCCTCACTGGCCATTGCACTAAAATCTAGAAATGACCATTCATATTTCTAATCAATGTCTAACATACAATGTCTGATTGATTGAAAACTTGTTTACCTCACAAACAAGGTATGCTTCACCTTCATATTTTCACTCTAACTACCATCAAGGATCCATGATTGTGCTAGGTGGCATGAATCTAATAGACATGAATCTGTGAATTGATACACAATTCTACTCTCTTCTTGTCCAAAATTGGCATGTGATAGGTTCAACAAGCACATAAACATAACCATCAAATCTTGTACCAACAACTTTTGTCGGTTTTCTAAATCTTGTTTTGCCAAGCATTCCTATTTCGTGCAGCCTGCAATCATACTTTAAGCTTCTCCACAAACATTGAAGTATCCAGGGATCAAAGGAGTTCTTCATCATACGTGCTCAAACCATCTCATTGACTATTTATTGTTTTGACCTTACAACATGCAACTCCTACAACTTCTTTAATAACCTCAATTCTCAACCCATTCTTCATAGTTTTAACAAATACCCATATCAATATTCTCATAAATGTTCAAATAAACCAATTTTGGAGGAAAGAAAAGACACCAAAGTCCTTCCACAAAATAAGAACCTTCGAAGCACTTTAAAACCTTCTACATTTCTCTATCTATTTGCATATTTTCTCTTGTTTTGAGATTGCTAGCCTATAGATAGCCTCTTAAACATTTGCCCAGCCCCACACACAACATGACAGGGTCCAAAAGACATGATACAACATTGTGCTAACCTTTCTATTTTACCTTTACACTATACTAAATTTGTCCTATTTGTTGATGTAGTCCATTATCATTTCAAAATGAAGTTCATAACTAGACCTACTTTTAGCAACCATCATCTTCAGAGAATCACCCAGATGATTGTCGTAATGAAAAAAAGAAAGAAGGAAAGAAAGCTAAAAAGGAATAAGAAGGAAAAACGAGCATATGGAATCATTCCCAGAATCCCTGTTCATGTGGGTGCCCTTCCTTTTCCTCAACCTCTTCCTCTCCACACCTAATCTAGGAACTAGTCATGTTTAAAAAGCAGGGCAACCAAAACGAGATAGATATTTCACAAAAGATTTAGCAAAATGATGTCCTTGGCAGCTGATTTCTTAACAACCTCGAGTTTTTCGATTCACAACAGAATAAGGTCGAAATGAGCAAAAAGTCCGTGGATGGCGCACCGGTAATGGCAAACGAGTTCGAGGCGGGCACCGCTGAGCCCATCCGTGATGCCCACACCACGCTGCTCGCCTCCGGGTCGGGCGGCAGGTCTGCCATCGTCTTCTTGGATCCTTACAAGGTAAATCTCCAGCACATTCCCGGCCGTCACGACGAGATTGGGGATGGGACCGATCCGTCTCATGGGAGACCATTCGGACTCGAGATCGTCGGCTTGGATGGGGGGCATCTGGGCGGCGAAGTCCACCAGCGAGTGGGTGATGAATCCAGCGGCGCAGTTCTCGATCCCGGTGGCCCAGTGCATCATCTTGAAGGCGGCGTAACTCATCTTGATTCTTGACTAGGGTTTCTCTCCCTGGTTCTGGAGTTTTTTTTTGAATAGAGAGAGAGAGAGGAAGGGTTTAGAAGAGGGACAGGGAGAGAGAGGGGTTGAAAAGAAGGATGGATGCGAGCGGCGTGATGATGGACGGCTACGAGGGTGAGCAAATCGGGCGGCCACTCCTTAAACCCCTGAACTTAGGCGGGACGCAAAACGAAAGCGGAGACCAGGCCGCGGCCAGGCGAGGAAGTGATTTTAAGGGCCCCCGGGTACTTGCGGAAATTAAGAATGGAATGTGGATTTGGGAACGTAGGTTCCACTGTTTTTAATTTTCAAGAACTGTAACTATTAAAATACTGTCAATAAGGAATAGGCAACATAAATATGTTAGATCAAAAAAAATTATAACCAATAAACATCAATTGTTCTGAAAATAAAAAATAAAAGATAAAAATTACATGATTTTTCTATGTAGTTGTACAAAATTTTTTATTATTATTATCACAATCTCATATATATATATATATATATATATATATATATATATATATATATATATATATATATATATATATATATATGACCTAAGGATGGCTATCATACTTTTGATATTTATTCTTGCAGATTTATACGACTCACAATAATTACCATTTCTTTCAATACTCTTGAATGTCAACAATATTTCATTTCTTTCGTTCATCTATCAACCACTTCTTGTATATTTTATCTCATTGTCTCATTCCATATCACATTATCGCAATCTACACTAATAACCTCTATAAAGATCAGTTTGTTCTCTAATACTCTATATAAGATTTACATTTCATAAGTCTTCCAATTTTGAGTGATATTTTTTTTCAAATCTCCGGATACCGACTCAATCCGATCCAAATGGGGTGGGTTTTATCCGAGCTGATTGAAATCTGAGACAGATATAGGTTAAAACAAAAATTAAAATGGGTTTAGATTGGGTACGGATAACAATATGCCTCATCCCGAACCTAATCCAATACTATCAAAGGCTAACCTGCTGCCCCCTAAGGCCCTAACCTAGTAACCCTTATGGCCACAAGCTACTTTCCGTTTTCAATCATTTCCTAACCCACCCGACCAGCCACCCCCAAGCCTCTTCTCCTCCCTTCCTCTTCATTCCTCCCCATCTTCCATCCATGCGATGCCTTGAGGAATGAGGATTATCGTTTCAATCGACACTGTACTTCTATCTGTCTCCATGCTTTTGTTCGATGCCATACTGGTCGATCCCTTCGTATGCAAGCTTCTGCTTCTCCATCTAACCATCCCTCCTTGGGCCATACTCTTTCGATCCGACCCGATCTAATATGAGGGAAGATACCCGACCCAATCCAATTCGATCCAAGAGAAGCGGCTATATCCAGCCTGACCCGACCTAACCCGGGCCCTTCGTTTTATCTGACCAAGACAAATATGGGTGGGTACACATATAAATTTTTTAATTATGGGATGGATACGGATATTAATTGATTCGATACATATCCGATCCGTTGCCACCTCTACTTCTGGCTAATCAATCTACTGCATAGTATCACATTTATACCTTGTTAACACCCTAGCATTTGATCGACACTCTGCCTATTATCTAGTAATTGATCTGCACTTAGCTTGCACCCTAGCACGTGATCTTTGTTTGATCTATTACCTAGTAATATTTTATGTTTAATCAACACCCTCCACACCCAGCCTATCCCTTGGGTTGTCTTAATATTCTACCAAGATGGGTAATCAAGAACAAGGCTCATTAGCTGGTCCATTCTCTCCCAAAATAAGCATTAGTCAATCTGTCTTTGTTGATGTCACAAGGACTGGATAGATCTTTGCCTTTAGTTTGGATGTGGTATAAATAGTTCGTAAATAGTCCCTTACGAAAACAACCATAACAAGTTGGTGTGAAAGAAAGAGTAGCTTAGGGATAAGGAATGAGGCAAAGGGTTTGAGCTTAAATAGGCTTTGGATCCCCTTTTAAATCCACTAGGATCATGAAATCAATATAGACCACTTTAACCATTCCGAGTATGACTAAATAGTGTCTAAAAGTAAGATTTGCCATATTAAAAAGTCGAATCATATATCAAACTTCAGAAAGCTATAATTTGATCATACAACATCCGATTTAAATAATTTTTTTAAAAAATTTAGATATATTTTTGAGATCTACAACTTTAAATCAATCCTATAGAGGATTAAATCAGAATAAAATTTCATCATTTGGATCCTAAAATGGACTGATCAAACTGAAACTTTCTTTTCAAAAAAGATTTAGATCAAAGATTATCTTTTAATTCGTGAAAAATTAGATGAAATACTAGAAGATAAAGTTAATGTATAAATCAAGATCTAACTCATGAAGAATTTTAATATTTTTCATGACTATTTATATTAGTCTTTTTTAGAGATATGATCTTATTTACATTAAAAAGAGGAATCATATCTAAATTATGCAAAGACAGATATCTTTCTAGAAACCATGATGAAGAATTCGATTTGAATTATGTAAGGATGAATCTCATTATTTAAATAGAGACTATATACCTCAGTTTATGAGATGTGAAGGATTAGTGAAAGGAGATCAAACTTAAGCTATATTCAAAATTCTTCCAACTTTTTTTAGTTTATTTATGAAAGTCAAGTTGAGTAGGTTAAGAAAATTTTTCTTCTTGTTGATTCACTTAAATTGGTATTAGAGCTTCAGTTTTCTATGTTTATGAAAACAAGTTGATATCAGAGCATCGATCCTCTGCATCTATGAAGATCTTAGTTCATGGTATAAACGAGTAATCAATACAAGTAATCAAGAGAAATGTTATCCATCCTTCAAGTATATCAAAGAGATAAAGACGAGTATGATTGCTAGTTCTTTTTTAATGGATGATAAGATGAAGGGACGTCTTGTGGAAGCAGAGGAGAAGATTATCCAATTCTTTGGGAACATTTCCAAATTGACGATGCCTTCAATACAAGCATCAATAGCTCCTACTGTGATGTTGTCTTCTATGTTTGGAGATAAAGATCCTCCATTTAGTGAGGAGGATGAGCAATCTAGAGGTATGCAAAATATATCGCTTCAATCTTTTAAAATTGAAGCTCGAATCAAGATCTTTGTATATGATAAAATTGTTAATACAAAAAAGCTAAATAACTAACTAGACTAATTAGGGACCTACTTTACTATATATGGAGACTTTAGTTTTCAGAAGGTAACTTTTATTTGTCTCAAGTTTTTTAACCATACTCTTACTTGGTGGAATTCTTACATGAGAAATAATGATGTTTCTAATCTGACGTGAAGTAAATTCAAGGGCCTAATAAAAAAAAAGATTTTATCCAATCGACCATGAGAAAGATTAGTGGATCATGTGGTAGTACCTGCAGCCAAAGTATATTCAATCCATACAGGGCTATACTACTGAGTTTCATAAGCAAACAATTTCACTAGAATTTCTATCGACGATCATGTAGTTTTCATGATCAAAGGTTTCTATTGGAGCATCTGAAAAGAGCCGAAGCTCTTCAAAATTGAAGATATCAATGAAGTTAGCATGAAGACCATAAGGATTGAGAAAAAAATTAGTCAAAGGAATGTGAGAAAGACGACAAGTTTAAGAAAAGTGATGAAATCTTGATCAAAAAGGTTAGAAAAATAGGAAGTATATCAATATGACTCAAAAAATTTATCATAATAGTTGCAACTTTCGCAAACATGCCAAAAAAAAGTATTGGAAGCTTCATCCAGAATTGAAGTTGAAGTGAAAAAAATCGAAGGATGATGATTCTAAGAAGAAAAAGAAGGCGGTTCTCAAGATTATAGTGATTAAAGAGCTACCTGAAGGATGATGATTCTAAGAAGAAAGAGAAGGCGGTTCTCAATATTATAGTGATTAAAGAGCTACCTAAATTTGAACAAGCAAACTCGAAATTAAGCTTGATAATAAAAAAATTCGAGATAGCAACTAAGACAAATCTACAGGCACCAAAAGAACCCTTCCATTTGAAGATCCTGGTGAAGTAGAGTCATTGAGATTATATTTTTAGATCTTGAAAACTAGATGAATCTCATTCTTGAAAAGTTAGTTTAGAAGCTAGGGTTATAGATCAAGCGTCATCCACATCCTTATCCTCTCAGTTAGATTTAAAAAGATGTTGAGATGAAGATCAGTAAGTAATGCACTTTCAAATTTACCATAACTGATAGGTATACTGATGAGATAATCTGTGAAGCAATTTTTTTGGATGCTTTCCAAGTTAAACTTGGGAGCTCATATATTTGGAATCGAGATACAATGTTTTACAAGCGGCAAAAAAAGTATCATCTCGTAAATGAAAGGAGTTCATGATTAATGTCTCCAGAACACAAAGTAACATTGACCTTACCACTACTATCCAGATGAAATGACTTGTTAGTATCGACAAAAAATTTATGATGATGATATGAGAAGCTGATACTACTCATGAGGCTAAGCTCTTGGCCCTTGATTCAACCACAAATCAATCAAGATCAAGGAGATGCCATTGTTATCGATAAGAAAGAATAGAAAGGAGTATCTCTAACATGAAGTCCAGATGTAGGAGTAGATCAAATGATTCATAGAGACCAAAGAGCAAAAAAGAGTGAGCCATAAACCATCTTTAAGTAATGTTAGGTGGTTCAACCATGAGACAAAAAAGTATGCATTTTTTTTCCACCATTAATTTTGATTTAGCAAGAGCTAAATTGCCTAAACGAGGGTAACTTTGATCCAGAAGGATCACCATAATTGATATGGACCACTTTGGCTACCATGAGCAGGGCTAAATAAGGTCTAAGGGTAGGATCTACAACATCAAGAAGCTAAATAATGTGTCAAATTTCGAAGTCATAATTTGATCATGCAATATTTGATTTAAATAATTTTTTAAAAATTGAGTATCTTTTCGATGTCTACAACTTTAGACCAACTCCTTAAGGGGTTGAATTGGATTGAAATTCTATTATTTGGATTTCGAAATGGATCGATCAAATCGAAACATTTCTTTTCAAAAAAAAAATGACTGGAGGTTATTTTTCAATCTATAAAGAATCAAATGGAGTGATAGAAGATAAAGTTTATGTACAAATTGAGATAAATCTCTTATAGGATTTTTGTATTTTTTGTGATTATTTATATTAGTCATTTTTTTAGAGATCTAGTCCTTCTAAAAACTAAGAAGAGGATTCTATCTCAAATTATGCAAGAATAAATACTCTTCTAGCAACTAAGAAGAAGAATTAGAGTAGAATTGTGCAAAGGTAGACTTAACTATTATAAATAAGAGCTATGTATCTTAGTTTATAAGGTGTGAAGAATTAATAAAAGAAAAGAGAACTTGAGCCCTATTTTCACCATTCTTCCATGTTCTAGTTTTTTTATGAGATTCAAGTTGAGTGAATTGAGAAAATCTTCCTTCTCTTCGATCAGATCATCTTCTAACATTGAGAATGGTTCCATCAAAAATATATTAATGGTATGTATTCTATTGTTAGTATATTACAACTGATGATCATAATATGATGTAGATTAAATACCGATGGTGGGGTATCCACCATTAATAACTATTGATGCAATGTCATTCACCATTAATTGGGTTTTGATTTGGCTAATTTCTTTCCATTGTAATATCAAATGATGCAATGCATATGTTGGGTTATACAACATGGCTAGATCCTAATTCTAGGGTGTTAAATCTCGAGCATCATTATTGCTAACAATTTGGCCTTTCTTTGGGGTGTCAAAAGCTAGGCATCTATATTTTGCCCTCTTTGACTAATATTTTGGGAGAAATATTAGTTAAAATATCCTTATTTAGATAGCCAACACTTATCCTCTGCATGCTAGTTTGAGACATGTAGAGGTGACAACCCATGTGTGGGGAGATCTGACTTTGCGCAATCTTTTTTGAAAACGTAGCTTTGAAAGTATTTTGCAGAACTAGTATACTTTTAAGCTCATATTTGAAAAGATAGGACATGATTTTGTTTGCTATATTTTGGCTACAATTGTGGTGCCTTTAGCTACATGGTAGTTGACTATGAGAGAGGAACCATAGTCTTTACATGGACTATTGACCATAAAAGATTCTTTTATCAGGGAGATGAATTCACTTTCTTGCAAATGTTATGACAATTAGGGCTCACTTAATTTTAAAAAGATGTTATTACTGAAAGAAGATGACTTTGTTTCACGAAGTATTTTTAAAATTATATTTTCTTAAAAGACTTTCAATATGTGGATCTTGAAGTGAAAATCAAGTATTTTCTTAAGTTCAAAAGATTGATCTGTTGGAAATTCAAGGTGAAGCCAAGTTGATCGTGTAAGTAAAAGGGCTTGAAAATCATATTTAAATTTTTTATGAAAACATATAACATACATATGATGTAGATGCTATGCTAAAAGGAAATATTAAAAATATAAAAGAGAGACATATGCTTTTAATGGTTTGAAAGTGCGACTGAAATGTCTTTCTCGAATCCTATGACTGAAAATGCTAGGGTTAGGGTTTCCTCCTTTCCAAAGGAAAAATTGATGGAGAATAAGAAAAAATTACTGGATCATAAGAGCAAAGTACCACTAGATCCAAAGGAGGATGGTGGTTCATGGATGGAGGGCGAGGGCACCTCGCTTATGAGATCATCCTCCTCTCTGTCGAGAGGTCAATTAGGGGTGACGATGCGGTCCTGGAATTAGGTAGTACAGGAGTTGATGATTTTGCTGGAAAATTTTGAAGGTAATCAAGACAGAAGTGGTTGTGCTTGAGAGTATGTTTCAGAAGGTGATCCTCTTCACAGAGGAGGGCATTCAAGGTTCTATGGATAGTTGGAAATTCACATTGGTAGATAAATTTTTGGGTCATGGATTTTTTATAAAATTTGTTGAAAAAGAGATACAAGTCAGATGGTAGATAACTAGGGACTTCCATATCTTAGTTCTTATTGATGGTTTTTTATTGTTAGTGTTCTTTGATCGAAGAACAAGCAAGGATTCTAAATCAAGGGCTATGATCTTGGCAGGCCAAATTTTAGCTTTAGAACCATGGTGGCTAGGATTCCGTCTACGTCATAATATAATTACCAAAGCTAAGGTAAAATTTATATTCGCTTATCTAAGCAGCCATTAGAGCTGTGGGACTGTGAAAAGATTTGCAAAATTATGGCTTAGGTCAACCTTTATTCCTAGATTAATGGATGCTAAGTTCTTCCAGGATGGGTTATGCCAGGGCTTGTGTCCTTATGGATTTAACCAAATCAATTTGTCTAAGAGCTAGGGCCAAAGTTAAGGATGTGTTATTATGGTAGCAATTTACATATGAGGATCTTCCTGATATTTGTTATGTGGATGGAAAGATAGGTATCACTTTGAAATCATATGGTTGTTCGAATATAGTTGATTTTGATGACCATTTGGTCTTTAGGCCATTGGATTAGAGCAATCAGGGTGCCAATGATACCAACCCCAAATCCTCAAAGTTCAAAATCTACTACTGAAGGTAAGTCAAAAAATTTAGGTTGGTCAATGCTGAAGAAAACTGCCAAGAGATCTCCTCCTAGGGATCAAAAATTGGTGCATTCCATTACTTCTCCTACAAACTCTAAATTTGCTCCGTTGATGAGTCTTCACTCTGAGAAGTTGGTAATATATCAGCCTATAGAAGATGTGCAGTCTACAGTTTTTGCTACTCAACCTATTAGGGATGCTGATAAAAATGGTAAAAGAAAACACTCCCCAGCTAAGTCACAATCCTCTCCTCCATCACTTGGTACAAGTTCTCCATTGAAAACCAAAATTTTGGTTGAAGCTCAAACTTCTTTGCCTAATCCTCAGTCTGTAGGACCTTTAGCCTTTTTCTCATGTCAAAAGTTTGAGCTAGTTAAAGTACAAAAATCGATAGTACCAAATCCTAATATATCTGTAAACTCGAATAATAATTTTATTGATCATAAATCTACTACATAGATTGTAGGGTTAAATATACAAGAGTATGAATCAATGGTCCAGTAGCTGCAGCTTACTCTGCTTTCCCATCAAGAATCACCTCAAGCAAAGGAATGCATGAATTTTTTGCTTGATGCAGGTCCCTTGGTTAAGGGCTTTGAGATAAAGGATGAGTCATCTTCTTCTAATCCTTTGAAATGAAGATTCTAATATGGAATTATAGAGATGCTGCAAAGCCCTCTTTTGCAAATTATGTAAAGATACTTTTATGTACTGATAGACCAGATATAGCTCATTTTCTGAAAATCTGTTTGCATAATGATGCTTAGCATTAGATTAGTAGACTTTTAGGTCAAAGATGGGGTGAATATTTGATTCCTAATATTGAGTTGTTTGGGAATATAGTGATAGCTTAACATAAATCTATTGAAAATATTTCTTTTATGCATGTTAATAGGCAGATAGTTTTTGGAGATATTTCTATTCCTAATGAACCCACTTGGATCCTAGGTGTCGTTTATGCTAATACCTCTTATATCGAGCATCGTCATCTTTAGGATCAGGTGCAGTCCGTAGTATCCATGGGAATTCTCTTACTTCTGGTCAGAGATTTTAATTGCATTTTGAATCCAAAAGATAAAAAGGGAGGTAGACCATTTTGGGTTGATCATAATATTAGGAAATTTAGGGCTTGTTTGAGACTAACTGGACTTCTGGATTTAGCTTTTACTGAACTTAAGTATATATTGTGTAATAATCACCTTGGTATGGCTAGAGTGTGGGAGAGAATTGACTGTACTTTTATTTCTCCTAATTGATTGAATTTGTTTATTAAATCTATTATTTTTCATCTTGTTTGATTTGCTTCTGATCACTGTCCTTCATCTATTTTGATGTCAAATCATTTTATACATGTCCCTCCTCCATTTAGATTTAAAAAATTTTGGTTATCATATCATACTTTGAATGACATTGTCCACAAAGCTTGACATGTTGATGATCACATTAATCTGGACCTCCGCCTCTCTATGTTGCTTCAAAATATGCATATTGCTGCACAAAATTGAAAAAGTGGGTTGGATAATTTATTTAGAAGAGATAAATATTTATATTTATAGATTTATGATTTGCAAATACGAAAAGCAAATTTAGGTGGGCTTACTTCTAACTTATGTAAACATAAGTTAAGCTTGTTTGCTAGCTATAATGCTAATTTCAATAGATAATAACTTTTTTAGCATCAAAAGTCTAGGCAGACATGGTTACATGAAGGTGATGCTAATTTTTATTATTTTGATCTTTCTACTATTATGCATAGATGGAAAAATAGGATTTTAAAAATTGTTGATCCCCATGGTCATTGTTTAATGAATCCAAAGGATATATATCATCTGTTACTTAAGCACTCTATGCATCGCTGATGACAAAAAGAAAATATATCATAAT
The DNA here is from genome assembly GCF_000442705.2 of Elaeis guineensis. Classification (NCBI taxonomy): domain Eukaryota; kingdom Viridiplantae; phylum Streptophyta; class Magnoliopsida; order Arecales; family Arecaceae; genus Elaeis; species Elaeis guineensis. The sequence continues at coordinate 134,516,797 of NC_025996.2, forward strand.
TAAATTATCCTTTGCTAACCCTTATGCTTTCTTCTGATCAGAATAGAGAGTTAAAGCGTCAGGTCTCAGATAAAGTGATTGAAGAGGCTGCGATGAGTATCCAACTCGATAAAGCTCCTAGACCTAATGGATTTTCTTCATTTTTTTTAGCACTTTTGATCTCTGATTAAATCTAATGTTATGATAGTCGTTCATTACTTTTTCTATATTGATACATTCTTTTTACCTTGTAATCAAACTTTTATTGTTCTTATACTAAAAAAGTCTAATCCTCAAATGCCTAATGATTATAAATCTATTAGTTTATGCAACACTGTATAAGATTTTGGCAAAGATTTTGGTTAATCGGATTAGGTCTATGCTTCTAAATCTAATTTTTGAGGACAAGACACTTTTGTACCTAGTCGTCATATTTTTACAAACATCTTAATAGCCCAAGAATTAATGTATTTTTTAGCAAGGGCTTCTAAATTTCGATGTTTTATGATGATAAAACTGGATATGAAGAAAGCATATGATCGTATTCACTAATAATATTTATTCTAAATTTTATATTTTTTTGGTTTCATCAATAGTTTATCACTTGAATCGAAGCATGTATTTAATATATCCAGTTTGCACTTCTTATTAATGGTTCATCCACTCATTCGTTTACTATCTCTCATGATCTTAGATAAGGTTGCCTACTTTCTCCCTAGTTGTTCATTTTTGTGGCTCAAATCTTTTCAAATCTTTTATATATGGTGGTTCAGAATAAATTGTTGCATATTTATCATCCGAGAGAAGGCCCTTTTATTTTTCATATTTTTTATGCGGATTATTGCCTTTTCGTTACTCGAGCTATAATTAGGGATGCTATTGTTATAGCTGCTATCATTGATGCATATTGTCAACATTCAGATCAGAGTATTAACTATAACAAATTACTATTTATTTTACTCTTATATTACATATGGTGAGGAATCCTATTCTACATCTCTTATCGGTTCCTATTCATCCTCTCCCACGGAGTTATTTAAGTGTAGCATTGTCTCCACATACTTTACATAATAATCAATATAAATATTTTATAAACAATATTTTATCAAAAATTGTGGCTTGAAAGTGGCGTATATTATCTTTTGTTAGTAGAGCTATGCTTGTTCAATTTGTTTTATTGGCTTTACCTACACATGCTTTAAGTACTGTGCATTACCATTTTAAATCAAATGGAAAAGGAACTCAGACTTTCTTATGAAGATATTTCTCAGATACTCGAGGTTTCTACCATATAGCTTGGAAGAAGATTTATCTTCCAAAATCTAAAGGGGGCTTGGGTTTCTCATCTTTATCTTATCGTAAACAGCAACATCTTAGTCGATTGACTGCATATCCGATCTTGCATCCTACATCCCTTTGGGCTAAGCTAATTAGGGCTAAATATCATTTTTGGAGATCCTGGATAAACTATTCTATTCTTAGATCTAGTTTAATCATGTGAAAAAAAATTGCAATGTTAGGTTAAATGTTCAGTTCTATTTTCAATATATGGTGGGGTTTGGCAATCATATTAATATTTGTAGTGACCTTGGATTTCCACTTGTCCATTACAAATGGTGGCCTACTTTGATAAATATAGGCTTGGATATTTTTGAGACTATTTTTTGTTATATTAACAATTCTCAATAGTAAATAGTTAAGCATTTGGCCTAATTATTTTCAATTGACCTTTTGCATCAGATCCTTGCAATCTCTCTCTCCTTTTCAACAGATGAGGATATTTTAGTTTGGAGCCCATCTAAGCTTCCTCATGTGTCCCTAAAAGATATGCCTTCTACCATTCTTAACACTACTTCGTATGAGCATGCTCATTTATTCAATCTGATCTAGAAACTCTCTCTCCTACCTTGAGTTTGTTACTTTTGATGGTCATTAATCTAGGAACTACTGCCTACAAAGAAGTACTTGCCTATTGTAATATTATTCTTTCTAATAAGCAGTCTTGCGGTATTTACTCTGATTTTATTGAATCATATTTTTACTACATATTCTTTTGCACATCAATGCTGGCATTATTATTTATCATATATATCAAATACTCTGTTTATTTGGTTCGTTGGTACGTCTGCTTGATTACATAGGAGATTCTAACATTAATAGAGATTGAAAAATTCTTATAGCTTGTGTTACTTGGGCTATCTGGCAAGAGATAAAAGATCGAATTTTCAATCACACATCTTCATCTTCAGCCTAAGTTTATCATAGAGCTATAATCTTTACTAATGGTTTATTTGGGCACCTGGTTAGGCACTGGGGTATGTTAACTCTAAATCTGCTCTTGAGAGCAGATCTTTGTCGGTCTTTTGGCTACCTCTTCCCTATGAGGTATATTAAAATAAATTTTGATAGCTCTCTTGTATCCAATCAAGCTTCGATTGGTTATATTCTCAGGGATCATTCAGCTCGTTTCTTACAAGCTGAGGGAGAAATTATTCAATGTGACTATTTTTTTTGTTGAAATGATTACTACATGGTTAGGTCTGTGTGCTGCTGTAACTAAGTTTCATGCCACTCATATTTTTGAAGGTGATTCAATTACAGTTATTCATTAGATTAAAGCTTTTCAAAATCAAAAGTCTAAATATTTTTCTTTTTTGAAGGACATCTGGAATTGGAAGTCTTCAATTATAGAGTTTAAAATAGCTCACATCTATAGGGAGGGCAAACAAGTAGCAGATTATTTGGCAAACAAGGCTAAATCTGATGATTTTTAGTGGAATAGTATCATTGATGTTGACTCACATTGCTTGTATCTTATTCACACAAACAGCTATCGAATATCATTATAATAGAATGGTTGAAGTGTTGGACTTGATGAATAAGTATAATAGAGCATTTCACTTCATCATATGTTTGTCTTTGCACTTATTGTGTTTTCTTATACTAACGATTCTTTCTTGCAGGATTATGGGTGTATGCTTAAAGAATTATTCTCGATAACTTCCACAATCTTTTGTGGTATCTAATTTATCCTGTTCATCATATTCTACTGTTATTTTTCTCTTAGTAGATGCTCAATACCTGTAGGTCTAGTCAGTTGATTGATTTCACACTTCTATTTTAATCCCAAGTTGGCTTATCCAACCTAAATCTATATTTTATTTTGTTCCTTTTGTCATTCAATATTGTAGTCATCGAAAGAAAATATAACTGTATTGTCAGATTGAGTTTATTATGAGAGAAAAAAGAAGAGATCTATATCAAGAGAGTTGTGAGTAAGTTAAGAATCAAATTTTTTTTTAAAAAAAAAAGAGTGGAAAAAAGAGTACATAGTGAATTCATACAAAATCAAAAAAATAATAGTTTGTTTGAGAAGGATTGTAAATAAGTGAATAAGTATTTCTGCTTAACACTTCAGGCCTTTACTATTTCTCCCACTCAATTGAGACTTCATACTTTTTCAAATCTATCGGATGTTGATTTTTCTCTGAATCCAACTGTCAAGAATAAAATTAATACAATATTAGATCACAAATCACCCTCTGTGAATGACACTATGATTTTTATTTGAAAGAATCTTATTAGATTCAGAATTGATACTTCATATCACAAACATCGTTTGCTCTTTTACTGCTTATATCACATCACTTAGGACAGCATCATCGTACAACATTTTCACCATGATTTATCTATGCTTATAAGAAAGGGGTATCAATTAATGGACCGTTTGTTGATTATTCAGATTATAGGAATCCATTTACAGCTCACAATTTTTGCAGTTATTTCCAGATGCACTTCATATAGTCTATTTTTACTGTTGAACAATCCTACAATGCTGGTTAGTTGATTATCTCTCTAAGAAGATGTATTTTTTATTATTTTTTTATTTGAGACGAAAGCACATCTTATAGAGTTTGATTTTCACTACATATTTTACTACAATATCATCATATACCTTGAAGGTTTAAATGATCTCATCTCATTTCAAGCTATGCATACACGGACATTAATTTGGAACTAGAAGGCTAGCCATAAATAATTTCATCACAAGTCTCAAGGATGTATGAGAAATAGCATTTCAATAGAAAAATAGAAAAATAAAAAATTATAAAAAAGTTTTAGTATGTTGAAGAGGATGAAAAACAAAATAAAAGAAAAAAAAGGGAAGAAAGCTAAAAAAAATAAGACAAAGAAAGTTGTTACTCTAACATTATTTGCTTTTGTTTTTGTAGGGTTATAACGTGTGTCATATAATATGATTCAGTTAGCACTATTTTGGTATATGCCATGCTTATGGTCTACATCAGCTTGCCTTTTACTGTCTTATAAATACTACTATGATTGGAGGCTATTACTTACTTTATGTTCTTCAATTGGATATGTATATTTTACTAACATCTGTTAACAAACTGGGACTTTGCTTATGTACTCAAGGATTTGGGGATTCAATAACCTTGAGAATTTGGTTCTTCTATTTCTATTTCACATATAAAGAGATATAGAGTGGAATATATGGAAAAGCTTCATAATTTATGGGATAAGGAATGCTAATTTCTTTGGATTCTGCTACTTTACTATCTGAAGTTAAATATTTACTATTTCTCTAGTTTATGAGTTTTTTTGTTTATCTACATTCGTAGGCATCTGAGTCATATTGGGCTAAATTATAACTGTTCCTGGTTGATCTTTGGGGGTGCTCTGGTTGAATATACAAAAAAAAAAGGCATGCAAAGTTTATTACTCTATTTCAATCTGTTCAACTGGATAGCATTCTTTCATTGTTACTGACAACTCGATGCTTCACAAATACTTCGAGGTATCTTTTTCTCATTATAAGCTTATCCTTCCACACTCTATGAGAATCAACAGAGCTCATCAGTTTATGATTAACAAGTTTTCTATATTTTATGTAAAGTTTGCAGTTTTTCTATGTCCATAATATATTATACAACTTTTCCTTCTTTTGTTGTAAATGTATATCATAGATGGTTGTCTGTTGTATTTTTAGTCGCTAGCTTCTGTTTTGGGGTTCTTAATATAAAGCTAAATATTTTCTGCTCTATTATTTTGGGGTTACAATCCTCGGGCTTTTGATTTCATTATATTTGTGTTTTTACACTTTGAATCAATGAAATGATATACTTCTTACCAAAAAAAAAATAGAAAAGATAAAATAAAGGTTTTTGAAAATAAAGGGCCAATGCCTATGAGGCCATAGGATCCATCACTATTTTTTGATGTAGAAAAACTCAATTTTCCATAGCACTTTTGGCAAAGAAAAAAATATACATATAGAATTATTGAAGCTAGACTAATTGTTTATATAGACTACCCATGTGATACATATCATTGGATGTTGCACAAATTGAGCATATCAATAGTAAGTTGAGCATGTAATGATCGGTATTATTATATGATGTTTGAGGTGACTTGCTAAATTAGTCTTGGCTTTTGAGGATAGTAGTAGTAGTTTTACACTTCTAATAGTTAGCTTTTATGGTATTATTGTATGAAGGGTGTAATATATCATCGTTAATAAGATTTGAAATCATATCTACTTATATTTTTTTTCTCCTTTTGCCTTTCTTACGACATTATCTTCTCATGGTGCCATTTTATTTTTCAAGAGGTTTCACATAAGGAGAGCAGGATCTAGGAGCTAGAGAAAAATCTTATTTAGAACCCTTTGAGCAGAGAGAGCAGAGGTTGAAGTGTAGGAATTTTTTGCCATCCTACACAAGAGATTTGGCCTCTAGGTCCAACTCCTGTTAAGAAGCATAATGGAGAGGACTAAGGTGATGTGAGTATTATGATGTCACTACCTGTAATATCTTGACGTCATGGGGGTGGTCCACCTAGAGGTCATATTGGAAAAATGCACAAACAGAGGGCTCGAATAAGATCACTAGTGCTAGGAGAGAGGATTGATGTGAACAAGATTCCTCATATCTCTAATATGCATGATTCTTCTTATATGTATTTCTTTTTTTTTGTTGTGCTAGTGTTATGAATTTTCTGTACTTACTGGAACAATTACATCACTAGCATAGGAAACCCCTCCTCGACAAGATGAATAGGAACCAATTATTAGATAGAAGAATTTTCTACAAGTGCAATGATTACTAAGGACTAAACAATACTTAGGTGCACTTGAGGTGCCCCTTGTGTGAGTTAACCTTTCACCATAGGTACTTTATTGGGTTTAACCATTAATTAGGTGACAATAAGCATGTATATATAAGAGACTTAGAACTTAACCATGTCCAACAGCCATCTCATGGGTGTTTTGCCTTGAAATGCAAGATTGCCTATATTCAACCAATTTTACATAGTTACTTCTAGTGCACTAACAGTTCTATTATAGAGAAATTAGGTGGTTGTGCTAATCAATTCTAGCCAATGCCCTAGGATATAAGCTTACGTAATATTAAATTTTTGCAAATACACTTATTATAAGATTGAAGGGACATTCCTGCCTGGCATGTCAACCAGTTTTGAAGATTTAATGTCCTTTACCTATTTTCTTACTTGCTGAGATTTTTTAACCTTTAGGCCTGATTATGCCTGTAAAGCCTTTCCTATGAATTCGACAACTACGACTTGTTAAGGAAGTATTATTGTTTTATGTTGTTCATCTTCCCAACCTTACAAAAAGGATTTTTCATTTAAGTGATGAGGTGCGTAGTGACATGAACCTTTTTAACTGAGGTTTAACTATAGCCAATTCCCTTTTATGAGGGTCAAGATTTGCATGCTCATCGATACCTCATAGTTACTCTCATTAAATAGCCTCTCTTGACTGGGTTTCTTTATTATTGATTTTATGCTAGTTTTGAGCTCATTTTGATTTTTTTTTTTTGATCATTTTTTGAACTTTGAGTGGGGATCACCTATTGGTCCACTTTTGGATGCTCCTCAGCTAAAAGAATTTTGGTAGGGTGTAAGGAGATTGAAGCAATTGATAGATCTCTATTATGAATGTTCAGATTTCCAACTAGTACCTTATATTGATGGCACCTTGCTTAGCAAATTGTATATGCAATATTTTTGAATTTAACCATGTAAGCCTGACTTGATCTTTTCTATTCTTTGTCCTTCCAAGTTTGATTTAGTTAAAGGGCTAGTCAGTCTCGTAGACCTGGGCTAATACCTATTGAGGCCAAACATAGCACTGGTAGACTAGAGTATCTCCTATAAGATGTCGATATATATTTCTCTTTTTTTAGAAGAAATGACCTAATTATCTATTAAAAGATGACATTTAAAGACAAAGTTAGTCTTCTTGCTAGAGTTAGTGATCAAATCCACAAAGATAAAGTGGTGTAAAGAATGCCCATGGAATTAAGTGGGTCAAGCTCCTTAACCAACATATCTCGATTAAGGGATCCTATGAAAGTAATTATGAAAAAAGTTAATGATATGCCTAGACTTATGTTGAGTTGATTCTAACAAGTTAGTGAACCTTTTAAGTTAAGGTTTTTGGAGAAAGTGGCTTCCTTACTATATTTACAAGCCAAAAGAATTAATCTAGAGTTAGTTGGAACCATCCCATCATCCTTTAAGATTAGCTTATCTTTGATTTGGAATTTTCTCTCTTATGGGATCATAGCTTTTAAGTACTTGAGCCACTTCCTATTTAGAATAGGTGTTGCCTAGGGATGCAACCCAAGAGGGGAGAAGGTTTAAACTAGATTCTCAAAAATTTTATAATTATATATAGCAAAAAAATAATTTTTTAAAATATAAGTGTTCTATGATAAATATGTGCACCTGTAAAATTTAAAGAATGAATGCAGCAAATAAAAAGATTATAAGTACATCAAACACCAAGTTTATGATGGTTCGGTACTAAATTAAGCTCCTACATCCACTTTTCGAGATATATTTATTAAAAATTTCATTATATTCTATCTCAAGATTATAATGCAATTATTTTTTCTGAGCTCACTATTAAATCTAGTTGATTGTACTGAAAATTAAATAAAACAACACAATCACAACCTTTCTTAGACTTGATTATCCTTTTACAATCTAATTTCAAGTTTGGATAAACCTTTCCTCAGGTTTTAACCTTATTGAAACTTGTCCTTAACAAAAATAATAATTACAATCAATAAAATAGAAAAGTTATATGGCCCCTTAATGAGCAAAATAAAAAATTGCTGAAGTTTAAGTTGAATTCTATGGAGGCTTTTTTGTTTTGTTTTGGTAAGATATGGAGGCTCTTCTTTAATGCTTAGAAGCTTCACTTGAATCCTTAATTAATATCTCTCAAGAGTGGATGGACATAAGTTTTGAATGCTCTCTTGAATATTATTTGACATCCCTCACTATCTCGTTCCTTTTTCCTAATTATTCTTCTACAATTTGTTTGGAATGCATTTATATCTCAAAAAAAATTATTGGAGAGCTGTTTTTAATCATTGAATGGGTAAAAAGATCTGTTACAGAAAAAATTTTCTCATTCTACACTTGTAGTAAACTAGCTATTAGAACTATTTCATGCAAATGAGCCGACTTATTGTCTTCTAGGGTCAAATTGTGGAAAGATTGAATCGACTCACGATGATCTTAGGTCGATTTCTAAGATGGTTATTTTTTACTATTTTCTATCTTTTTTTATAATTATTCTGGTGTTGATTTGGTAGATCTTGAGGTCGACTCATATGTTGCTAGGGTCGACTCTTGGAGATGTGTTATTCCTTTCGAATATGCTAGAATCAAATCCTAGAAATCTAGGGTCAACTCCTAATCTTAAAATTTAATATTGCTCTATTTGATCTTGTAATCTTTTAGAGATCAGCTCTACTCATCTTAGGCTACTCCTTAACCACAGAGATCCATAAGATGTCGTAAAATCTTCACCAAACTAAATCACTTAGGGATCAATTTTTATTTCTTACACAGAACCTTAAATATTCAAAAAACATATGATTAATGGACTTATACTTAAATATTTTGTACTCATCAAAATCTGAGCCATTAATATGCATGTAACAAAGATGTGAGACAATATAAGATTTAGTTGTCCTGATTACGAGTGCCAAACTTATATCCATAGCCATGGCTCCTTCCTATAGTGGCTTGAACTCATCATAAACTATCATACAAAGCAGTGTTGGCACCAAAGTCTCCTAAAAGAATTGGATATTTAAGAAAGGATAGGGTCTTCAAAATGTGACAAGCTATTGATGGAGAGGGATGTGATAAGAGGACAACTTCTAATAAGAAGAATCCAAATGGTTGTGGGAGTAACAAAGATTACATGGCTTCTTTGAGAACATCAAAGATCTCAATCTAATCCTTTGGAATGATCATGACAAGATGTGGTATTTAAATGGTGGATTATTGTGACAAACAAATCAAGGGATGGAGAATTGTTGTGATGATAAGTCTTAATGGATCAAGAGGCTAGAATAAGTAAAGAATGATTATAGTAAGGTGGGCAATGAAAGAGGTGTGTGATATGGAAGGTGGTGTAATCAAACTAATGATAGAATAACTAACAAGCCTTATGTCACTATGTCTTTGATCCTATGCTCTCATGATGATAGCTATTCTATAGCATAGGATAGTGAATAGAGTACCTTGCCTTTAGGATGGCTTGCTCTAGTAGAATGTTATGACATGGCCCTAGCACAAGTGGATGCATAGATAAATCCTTAGTGATGTCATAAGCTTGTGTAAATGCTAGGATAAGAGCCATCATATTAGTCTTAGTGGAGGATGAGTCTTCCTTAGAGTTGGGATGAGAGATGATTAGAGCCTGAGATGCAATGAGATTGTGCTTCTTAAGCATAAGTGTGGAGGAGTAGGGTCCTCAACAAGATAATAATTTCTGCTATGTCAAAGCCATTTTGCAAGGTTTGGACCTCAAAAATATGTGAAGCATTGTGGGATCGAAAAGTGGTTGAGACGGTAGAGCCATGTGGGGCTAAAGATGTGTTAGGGGAGTGAGGTCACTACAACAAAAAAAAATCTATAGCAGTGATCATAACCGTCACGACAAATATAGAAAATCATCGATAAAACTTATACCAATGGTTGGTAAACTACAGCAACAAGTGGCGTCGCTAATAGCTATTGTCAGTTGCTGAGCATTGGTATAAGCAACCCTAATGGTGATGGTTGCGAGTCATCTTATGATGATAATTAGTAACCATCAGTAAACTTGTAGCAATAGTTACAATTGTTGCTATATATACTGAAAGAAAAAATCATCCGATCTGATCGGATCGTTAGGATGCATCTGAAAATTTTTTTATTCTAAGGATGACATAACAATTATGGGTTACCTTGTTCACAATGGAATAGGGATTAAAATCTTCAGAGAAACTCGAATCCAATACCTCACAAGGTCTGAACACAGACCCTCTACTTCGCCTGCATGCTAGGCTTAGAGAAGAGGGATGATCTTCGCATTAATTAATCTTCAAAAGAAAAGCAAGGGGAGGTAGAAGATTAGATCACATGCCTTGAAATCTTCTTAGATGAATCCTTCACGCCAAGAACAAGACACCAATCTTCTTCATGCCAAGAAAGGGATGACTCCCTTTCTTTTGTCGCATAACACTCCTCTTTCTTTCACCAATGTTTTTCTCACTTTGTCACATAACTTAAGATATCTCAACCAATGATAAGTTGCTCCCCTTAAATAATATTTGATGCCTCAAATTTGATCACAAGTCTTAACTAATTAGGACATAAATTCTTTATCAAATAAGGAAACTCGAGGGAGAAAAAGAGAGCGCTACTTCACTTCACACGTGTAAAACAATTGGGGCGGAAGTATTAGCGCTTCACTTCCTTCCTTGGTTGGCCACATGAAAGAGAGTCCCAAGTTATGAGGACTCTATGGATGCTATTCAATTTAGGTCTAATCTGATTCCAATTCGAATATGATTCGAATCGGATTCGAACTAAACTCAAAGAGCCTGTCAATCCCAATCTAATTAGGATTCTGATTTAAGTTTAATTTAAATTTTTAACCCAATTAAGTCTTAATTAAATCAAATCTAATCTAAAATTAATTAGTCCTTAAATTGAATCTCTCATAAATCTTTTGGATCATTGATCAGATCATTATCGTCTCCGAAATTAAACCTGAACCTCATATCTAGTGTGAGCTAGACATAGTCAACTGTTTAATCTCATATGACTTTTAACTTAATTCTCAATTAAATAGATCTATTTGTTTGATCAAGTCACGTACTTCTAAATTGAATATATAAACTTAGATCAATTTTTTCCTACTTTGTTTGGCTTTATGCATAACTCCATAGATTTGAACACTAAGTCAGTAGCATAGGAAACTATTTTCTATACTAATCAAAGTTATCATCTGACAATAGTTTTCAATATCTGGATAGGTCAAATGTTTGCAAGGCAACATTCAAGAACTATGAAATATGATTATCACATAATTCATCCCTTTAATCCTGAATGCTGAGGATGATCTCGGGTTTAATTGTCAATACTAGATTAATCATCCATATTATATTTCAATCTTTTTCAAATCCTATGACCTATCACATGGATTGCACTGATCGAAATTTTACTCAATTGAAATGCAGTGATGCATCAATTCCTAAAATCAGAAGGGATCAATCTTATCTCGCTCCATACACCAATTATCAGAAGTACTTGACTGTGCCTAGAAATCTTCCATCATTAAATTAAAAATTCAGGTGGTCTGGCACCAAAACACAATGAATTGCTTATAAGTCACTATGATAATCTCAGATCGGAGAGATACTTATGTTCATATTCTTTGTAAGCAGCTCTTAACAGCAGAGTGCTCTGCTGGTGAGTCACTTGTTTCATGATGATGTACTCCTACATCTTACCTGTATGTCATACCAGTATCTTCACACTTCTCGATTAAGAGGACAACCAACCTATATGATATATAACAACCTATACTTGATAAACATCATCATCCCTTAATGATGTATCATTTGATCGTGAATATAGTTAAGAACTATTCGATAAATCCTCCTTTATCGATTGTTATATAGTTCTAAGAACTTCATCACAATATTAGAGTTCAATCAAGAAAGACGTAACCTTATGATGAATATGCCAAATAACTTTTATTAATTCATAATTCATATATAATATAAAGAGCATAATCGTCCAAACGATTGACTTTAGGATACATTTTCTAATAACTCCCACTTAGACTAAAGCCAATTGGTACAGTATTTAATATCCATCTTCTATTTGTATTCATCGAATTCTTTGATTTCGAAGGCTTTAGCAAATAGGTCAGCCAAGTTCTTTCCATCGATCTTCTGAAGATCGACGTCACCTCGATCTACATCTCACGGATAAGATGATAGCGATGTAGAATATGCTTGATTCTCTGATAGGACTACTATTCATCAGCCTGAGCTATAGCTCTAGTGCTGTCACAACACAGTAGGACTGGATCATCAATGGAGGGTGCAACTTCAAGCTCGTTGATGAACTTTCGCAATCAGACTGCTTTCTTAATAGTATCGATTGTCACTATGTACGCTGTCTTGCATTGGCTATGATATGCTGCTTGAAATTTTTTAGTATATCACTCCTTCATTTAGGGTAAACATATAATCCGACACATTTTTACCATCATCATGGTCTATTTGAAATTGAAAAAGTATATCCCGTATGTTTCAAGTCAGTATCTCCATCCGTGAGCTATTGGTCTTTAGTATTTCTCAAATACTTAAGGATGATTTGTACAACCTACCAATGGTTCTTTTTTGGATCAAACTGATACTACTCACTACCCCTAGTGAGTGTGCCACATCTGGTCTCATACATATTACAGCGTACATGATAGATTTTACTGTCGAAGTATATAGGATTCTACTTATACGCTCTTTCTCTTGTAGAGTTGTCAGACAATCTTTCTTAGAGAGAGTAATTTCATAGTCTATCAGAAGATAGCTTTTCTTAAAATTTTTCGTGCTTAACTATTTCAGTAAGGTATTTACATACGTGGATTGGGCAACCTAAGCAACCTTTTAGATCTATCTCTATAGATCTTCATCCCTAAAATATTGGATGCTTCTCCTAAATCTTTCATGAAGAATTGTAATGATAGTCAAAATTTTACGCTTTGTAAAGCATGAACATCATTTTCCATTAACAATATGTCACTCACATACAGTATAAGAAAAATGCCTATAGAACTATTAGCCCATTTATATATGTTGGATTTTTCTTCATTCCTAATGAAGCCATACATTTTGATCTTACCAAAATGTATATTCCAACTTTAATAACTTTATCACAGGAGAAAATATCTCGTCATAGTCATTATCATAATGCTGACGATACCTCTTAAAAACCAAATGGGCTTTATAGGTCTCTACCTTTCCGTCTGTGCTTCTTTTTCTTTTGAAAATCCATCTACACCCTATGGGTTTTATCCCTTTGGATGGATCAACTAGTATCTGTACACCAATGATCTTCAAGAATTTTATCTTGGATTTCATGGCATCAAGCTATTTATCAGAGTTGAATCTCTGCATGGCATCTATATAAGTGATTGGATCCTCGTTATTCTCATCTAGTTCAATAGGATCATCATTTTGGATCAAAAAATTATAATATCTGTCCGACTGACGTGGTACTCTACCAGATCTCCCTAAAGGTACCTCAATAGTGGGCTCTGGATTTGATCTAATCAAATCTGATTCTATATTTTCACTTATCTGTGTCGGTTCTTCTACCTGTCGAATTTCATCAAGCTCAACCTTAGTGGCATTAGATTCTTTTTCAAGAAATTTTTTTTTTCAAAGAGAATACCTTATTATTGATGAACATCTTTTGTTCTTCAGTATGGTAGAAGTAGTATGTCGTAGACTCCTTAAGGTATTATACAATTAAGCAATTATCGGACCGAGGTCCAAGCTTATCGATTTATAAACATTTTACATAAACCGAACAACCCCAAAATTTAAGGTAAGAGGGTATCGATCTACGTCCAGTCCACATCTCATATGAAGATTTTGTCATCGATTTGCTCAAAATATTGTTCAGAATATAGCATGCAGTCTCAAGGATATAATCCTAAAAAGAGATCGGTAGACTAGTAAAATTTATCATGGATCGAATTATGTCTAACAGAATTCGATTCCTCCTCTCAGAAAGTGTCCATTGGAAGAAAATTTCATTCTCTTCTAGATATATCAAAAATTCATTGGAAAGACATTCATCTCCTCATTCAGATCGAAGAGTTTTAATACTCTTTTCAATCTATTTTTCTACTTCACTATGAAATTATTTGAATATTTTAAATGATTCAGACTTGTACTTTATAAGGTAGACGTATCCATACCTTGATAGGTCATCAATAAATATAATAAAGTAGTAATACCCTCTTTTGATGTCTATATTCACAGGTCTACATACATCACTATGTACTAGACCAAGAACATCACTGGTTCGTTCACTCTTTTCAGTAAAAGGCGACTTGATCATTTTTTAAGAAGACAAGATTCACAGATCGGCAATGATTTACAATTATCGATGTCGAGGATTTTCTCTTTAGTTGATCTGTTTATCCTATTTTCATTTATATGACCGAACCTACAATGCCACAGGTAGGCATCTATGACATTATCTATTCTAGAGTATTTGTTTAATGTATACATTATACTAACAGGTTATGAAGTCATGTTTTAATTATCTGTGTATAATTATGACACCATTCGTAATGATATCATAAATTTTTTTTTTGATTGAAAAATTATAACCATCTTTAGCCAAAGGGCCTATGAAATAATATTCATAAGAAAAGATAGATAATAATGATAATCATCTAAAATAATGATATTTGAATTGAGAACAAGCTGAACTTTTTTTATAGCTAGAACTGGAACAGCTCTTCTGTCTCCAACATTCAGGAATCATTCACTCTTCTCAAATTTTTTACTAATCTGAAGTCCTTACAATAAATTATAGATATAAATTGAACTTTCGGTATCCAATATCCAAATAATAATATCACAGACAGAAAAATTATAAGATGTTATCATATAAGTACCTTGTCCAGTAATCTTTTGCTATTTTCTCTTTCTAGACCTATTCGGATCAAGAAAAACTAGATATAAAAGATAAAATCCTCTTTCAGTCTCCAGCTTCTTACAAAAAAAGTATTCTGTCTGACTCTGATCTGTCTTAAAATAATTAGTTTGATTGGACTTAAAAGTCCTAGCACGATACCACTGCACCATACTTGTCTTTCCTCTGTCAGAAGATCGATGCCGTGTTGAGGACAAAACCTTAAGTGTGCCAAAAGACTTTTTCAACCTTTGAATCATTTCATTTGATTGAGTATCATCAAATTTATAACTAAATTCATCACTTATAGCAGCCCACATTATGCAACGAACTGTCATACAACCATTGAGCCATTTCTGATAGGTATCTCTAACCATTGCATTAGCATTGGGAGTTGGTACTTAAGGTGCTGGATCCGTAATCATATATAGGATCCTTTCATGCTAAAAAATTATTCTCAACTTTCGATATCAACTATTGAAATTTGATTCTATATGCATGCCACTATCCAACAGTGAGCAGAGCGACAAACAACTAGCCATAACTGAAAGAAAAATATTAAGATATATTAGTATATAAATTATTTAATCCTAAAGATCTAGACTTTAGTCTAAAGATCTTTCCACTATTTTATACGAGTTGATAGTCTCTACCTTCAATTCAAAGAATTACCTTAATTCTTTAGCAGATATTAGAATCCACATAGACTGCATACGGACTCGAAGAAGGCTCGGCCAATCTATGTGCATCCATGTATAGGTTCTCAATAAATTATTTCATCAAATAATTTTTAGTAATTAATTTTACCCCAGATACCTTTTCAATAGACGGAAGTCTCTACTGAAAGTTTCAGTTAGGTCCAACCATTAATATGATCAGGCCCAAAGAAAGCTTACCCAACCATTCATCAGATAGTACATCTAAGTCATCATATAATAAATTATAATTCCAACATCTAAATAAACATCAAGCCTTTGGGTCTGCAATGCTTACCTAGACTATTAGATCCATTATCATCCACCTTAATGGGAGGCTATGATCTAGTTATCCCTATAACTATCTCATTTTAAGGATCAAATAATTTAGAAAATTTGACTTAATGATTGAAGAACATATTGACCAGCAAGTCTTAAATCCTCTCACTGACTTCACTAAGTCACAAAAAGGACTAGACAAGCTAATTTATTGGACTGACGAGTCTAAATTCTCTCTCACTGACTACATCAAATCGTGAAGAGGACTAGAGACAACCTGATCCAAGAGCATCTAAATTAGTCAAACTGATTTAATAATTTGAGAATAAGAGAAGAGATCAATCAGTAGTCAAAAGTCCTCCCACTGACTTTACTAAGTCATTGAATTGGACTAGAGACAAGTCTGATCTAGAGATACCTAAATCAGTCACACTGATTTATCTTAATAGCATGGGTCAACTCGAATCAATCAGTGATCTAATCAAAATATAATCTACCAAATTGATCAAGTAAGTGAGATTGATGGGAGGATCTGCCTCGGCTTGCTTTAGACATCATCAAAATAGCTAGATAAGTAGATTACCCATTAAAAATCACCGATCATATTGCCTAGTAATATTTTCAGACATATCTTAGACACCAATTGATCGATCATTTTCGATTTGATTAACCAAAAGATTTGGGCCAAACTATTGGGCCACGATCCAATCCATTTGGTATGATCAAAAATATGGACTTGATCAAGCTACAACTATTGAAGTTGATCTAAAAAAATTCTGACCTAATCTAATTCAGCTCTTGATTAGATTTAATCAATTCTCTAATTAGTCCATATTTATTTCTAATCTAAGATCTAACTTAGTTAGAAGATCTGATTCATGCTAAGCCATTATCCATTGATTTATAAGGTGTCTTAATATCTTCAATTTTCAAATTTAAATCACTTAATTCTAAATTAAGTGTGTAAAATGTATGTTTCAATTTGTAGAACTATTCTACTAGGATTTCAAGTATAGCATATATCATATGTCATGTAATTTTTAGATCCTAAAATCTAATTTTTGGATCTATGTTTAATAATTAAACATGCATAAATCTGATCTAAATATCATATATACAATATATGTATCGTGATAACTTTTAGATCTTTACCAATTACATCATATGTAACATGCATTCAGATCTTAAAAGTAATTTTTATATCTAAATTTATTTTATTAAAATTATAACAAATCATGAATCACTTTAGATCTAATCTGAACATATTCATGATTAAAATAATTTTAAAATTCTGTTCGTAATTTTTTTTCATGAGACTTGATCATAGTGGTACCACTATTCGTCATAAGAGAATCCATCGAATAGATAAGAAGGGGACTTAATTCTTACTTTCTCTTATGACCAGATGGCCTAGTGATCATCTCAATTCGAGTATTAAGCTGCTAAGATTAAAAATTTAATTTTTAAAATTAATTACATCTACATTTACATTGTCTAACAATCTACATGTGCAATGCGCATAAAAATTTAGGCATACACTTATAAACATGATCATATCATTGATATTTTGCATCTAATATAATTAGATCAATGTATCATATATATATTTTAGATCTAAAACTAAATTTATATAGCTTATAAAATATTCAATTCAACTTTAAAATCATATAGAAAGATTATTCAAATACACATGAATGCATAGAAATAAAATTTCTGGTTAGATTTGATTTTACATTGTGCAGAATTTTTTTTTGAAATCAGATCTGAAAATTTGTCAAAACAGATTCAATTCAAATCTTGAATATATCTAACATTCAACTTGAAATATTTTATAAAAATTTTATTAAAATTGATTTAAAATAGATATATAATCAAATTATTAATCTAACAAAAATTTATATCAAAAAAATTCTATTATAATAGATTTATAACAACCTTCAATTAACCATTGATTTAATTCTTGAAATCTTAGTCAAAACTAGATTATAAATTTTATATTAATAGATCAAAATCAAGTTTATTATCTATCATAAAAATTAAATTATATATCTTATATAAAAATATCAAAAAAATTAATCTATGCATCCATATATCAGTCTGGTTCTGATATCAGTTGAAGAAAAAAATCATCTGATCTAATCGAATCGTCAGGGTGCATTTGAAAAATTGTTTACTCTAAGGATTATATAACAATTATAGATTACCTTGTTCACAGTAAAATAGCGATCAAAATTTTTAGAAAAACTCAAATTCGATGCCTCACAAGGTCTGAACGCACAGACCCTCCAATTCGTGCACACAACAAGTTCTGTAGGGAAGAGGGATGATCTTCACATTAATTAATCTTCTGAAGGGAAGTGAGGGGAGGTAAAAGATTAGATCACATGTCTTGAAATCTTCTTGGATGAATCTTTCCATACCAAAAACAAGACACCAATCTTCTTCACACCAAGAAAGGGATGCCTCCCTTTCTTTTGTCGCACAACACTCTTCTTTCTTTCATCGATATTTTTTTCACTTTATCGCACAACTTAAGGTATCTCAATCGGTGATTAGTTGCTATCCTTAAATAATATTTGACATCTCAAATTTGATCACAAGTCTTAACTAATTAAGACACAAATTCTTTATTGAATAAGAAAACCCGAGAGAGAAAAAGAGAGCGCTACTTCACTTCACGTGTGCAAAATAATTGGGATGGAAGTATTAGTGCTTCACTTCCTTCCTTGGTTGGCCACATGAGAGAGAGTCTCAGGTTATGAGGATTCTATGGATCCTATTCAATTTGGATCTAATTTGATTCCAATTCGGATCAGATTCGAACTGGATTCGAACCAAACTCGAAGAGCCTATTAATCTCAATCTATTTAGGATTCTGATCTAAATCTAACTTAGATTTTTATTTCAATTAAATTTTAATTAAATCAAATCAAATTTAAAATTAATTAGTCCTTGAGTTAAATCTCACATAAATCTCTTGAATCATTGATCAGATCATTATCATCTCCAAAATTAAACATGAACCTCATGTCTAATACTAGCTAGATATAGTCAACTGTTTAATCCCATTTGATTTTTAACTTAATTCTCAATTAAGCTAATCTATTTGTTCAATCAAGTTACATACTTTCAAATTGAATATACAGACTTAGGTCAATTCTTTCTTACTTTGCCTAACTTTGTGCATGATTCCATAGGTCCGAATACTAAGCCGGTAGCACAAAATTTTTTTTCTATATTAATCGAAGTTGCCATCTAACAATAATTTTCGTCGTTCGGATAGGTCAAATATTTACAAGACAATACTCAAGAATCATGGCATATGGTTACCGCATAATTCATTCCTTTGATCCTGAATGCTCAGGACGACCTAGGATTTAACTGTCAATCCTGGATTAGTTATCAACATTGTATTTCAATTTTTTTCAAATTCTATGATCTATCACATAGATTATCCTGATCTTGGTCTTATTCAATTGAAATACAGTGATGCATCAACTTCTAAAATTCAGAGGGGTCAATTTTATCTTGATCCACATATCGACTACCATAAGTATTTAACTGTGCCAAAAAATCTTTCATCATTGAATTAAAAATTCAGATTGTCCAGCATCAAAGCACAGTGAGTTATTTATAAATTATCATGGTGATCTCAGATTAGAGGGACATTTATATCCATATTCTTCACGAACAGCCCTTGACAGTAGAGCACTCCGTAGGTAAGTCACTTGTTCAATGACGATATACTCTTACATCTCATCTGTATGTCATATCATTATCTTCATACTTCTTGATTAAGAGGACAACCAACTTATGTGGCACACAAAGATCTACACTTGGTAAATATCATCGTCCCTTAATGATATATCATTTGGTCGCGAACATATTTAAGAACTATTCGATAAATCTTTTTTTATCGATTATCATATAGTTCTAAGGACTTCATCATAATATTAGAGTTCAATCAAGAAAGATGTAATCTCATGATAAATATTTCAAATAATTTTTATTAATTCATAATTCATATACAAATTACGAAGAGCACAATCGTCCAAATGATTGGCTTTAAGACATATTTCTTAATATATACATATTAAAGTATGATGATATTATTTTTTTAGTGACGGTCAAGCGGCCACTGGTATACTATCATATCATAATATTTATAACCATTGCTATATGATTGATTTATTATGAGAGTTTTGAGCATTAATATAAAAGCGATATAAATTGTTAGTTAAATAAAATTTATTTTCTATAGTGATGATTGTAAACTGTTATTATTTTCATTATATTACGACATTTACATCTGTCGTTATAAGTATTGATTATAGAAATATTTTTAATTATCGCTACAAATTACTAATAAATTATAGCTAAATAAAATTTATATCTTATAAGCAGTGATAAAAAATCCTTGGTATTGTTTTTATCCAATAATGTTTAGAATTATCAGTATAAATTAGGTTTTTTGTAATAGTTTTAACTATCAATAAATATGATTGATTGACAAATATACATAAATATATGTTTTACCTGTATTTTTATTTTTTTCATATATATAATGTAATGCATATAATATATTGATAACCAAGAATTGATTACTTATAATTTTGTACCTCTGTGTGGGTAAATTATTTCTATAATGGCATGCTCTTATATGAAAGTTAGTGCATCCACAAATTTGATAAAAGCACATAGTTATTAAATAAAAATAAGATAATAAGAACTATTTAAAAATTTTTATCCAAATTTAACACGTAGTGAATGCCTCACAGTCAAGCCAAATTACATACAAAGAACTAAAACAAGCATTATTATTTCTAAACAATAAAAAAAGAGATAAATCCATCATGATATGGCTCATATAGTATGGTTACTTATAAAAAAGATGGTAAGAATTATCAAGATTATAGGAATAATCAAGAAGAAAATTTTTATAAAGAAAAAAGGTTAAAGTTCATAAGGAAGTATTAGTTGATCTTTATCTATCAAGCAATTGGTCTTCTAATTGAAATAAAATTTTTTTAAGAATTATGGTGTAAACTTGTCTCTCTCAATTGAAATTAAAACTCATGGAAAATGAAAAAGAGATCTCTTCTTGGTTGAAGACATATTAGAGAAGAAATCATAATATTTGTCCGACTGACGTGGTACTCTACCTGATCTCCCTAAAGGTGCCTCAATAGTGGGCTCTGGATTTGATCTAATCAAATCTGATTCTATATTTTCAGTTATCTGTGTTGGTTCTTCTACCTGTCGAATTTCATCAAGCTCAACCTTAGTGGCATTAGTTTCTTTTTCAATTTTTTTTTTCAAAAAGAATACCTTATTATTGATGAACATCTTTTGTTCTTCAGTATGGTAGAAGTAGTATGTCCTAGACTCCTTAAGGTATTCTACAATTAAGCAATTATCGGATCGGGGTCCAAGCTTATCGATTTATAAATATTTTACATAAACCAAACAACCCCAAAATTTAAGGTAAGAGGGTATCGGTCTACGTCCAGTCCACATCTCATATGGAGATTTTGTGATCGATTTGCTCAGAATATTTTTCAGAATATAGCATGCAGTCTCAAGAATATAATCCTAAAAAGAGATTAGTAGACTAGTAAAATCTATCATGGATCGAATTATGTCTAACAGAATTCGATTCCTCCTCCCAGGAGGTGTCCATTGGAAGAGAATTTTATTCTCTTCTAGATATGTCAAAAATTCATTGGAAAGATATTCATCTCCTCGTTCAGACCGAAGAGTTTTAATACTCTTTTCAATCCATTTTTCTACTTCACTATGAAATCATTTGAACATTTTAAATGATTCAGACTTACGCTTTATAAGGTAGATGTATCCATACCTTGATAGGTCATCAGTAAATGTAATAAAGTAGTAATACCCTCTTTTGATGTCTATATTCACAGGTCCACATACATCACTATGTACTAAACCTAGAACATCACTGGCTCATTTACCCTTTTCAGTAAAGGGTGACTTGGTCATTTTTCAAGAAAACAAGACTCACAGGTTGGCAATAATTTATAATTATCGATGTCGAGGATTTTCTCTTTAGTTGATCTGTTTATCCTAGTCTCATTTATATGACCGAATCTACAATGCCATAGGTCGGCATCTGTGATATTATCTATTCTAGAGTGTTTGTTTAATGTATACATTATACTAACAGGCTATGAAGTCATGTTTTAATTATCCGTGTATAATTATGACACCATTCGTAATGATATCATAGAAATTTTTTTTGATTGAAAAATTATAACCATCCTTGGCCAAAAGGCCTATGAAATAATATTCATAAAGATAGACAATAATGATAAGCATCTAAAACAATGACATTTGAATTGAGAACAAGCTGAACTTTTTTTATAGCTAGAACTGGAACAGCTTTTCTATCTCCAACATTCAGGAATCATTCACTCTTCTCAAATTTTTTACTAATCTGAAGTTCTTACAATAAATTATAAATATAAATCGAACTTTCGATATCCAATATCCAAATAATAATATCACAGACAGAGAAATTATAGGATGTTATCATATAAGTACCTTGTCCAGAAATTTTTTGCTGATTTCTCTTCCTAGGCCTATTCGGATCAAGAAAAACTAGATATAAAAGATAATTCCTCTTTCAGTCTCCAGCTTCTTACAAAAAAAGCATTCTGTCTAACTCTGATCTGTCTTAGAATGATTAGTTTGATTGGACTTAGAAGTCCTAACATGATACCACTCCACCATACTTATCTTTCCTCTGTCAGAAGACCGATGCCGTGTTGAGGACAAAACCTTAAGTGTGCCAAAAGACTTTTTCAACCTTTGAATCATTTCATTTGGTTGAGCATCATCAAATTTATAACTAAATTCATTACTTATAGCAGCCCTCTTTATGCAACGAACTGTCGTACAGCCATTGAGCCATTTCTGATAGGTATCTCTAACCATTGCATTAGCATTGGGAGTTGGTACTTAAGATGCTGGATCCGTAATCATATATAGGATCCTTTCATGCTCAAAAATTATTCTCAACTTTCGATACCAATTATTGAAATTTGATTCTATAAGCATGCCACTATCCAACAGTGAGCAGAGCGACAAACAACTAGCCATAACTGAAAGAAAAATATTAAGATCTATTAGTATATAAATTATTTAATCATAAAGATCTAGACTTTAGTTTAAAGATCCTTCCACTATTTTATACAAGTTGATAGCCTCTACCTCCAATTCGAGAAATTACCTTAATTCTTTAGCAGATATTAGAATTCACATGGACTGCATATGGACTCGAAGAAGGCTCGGCCAATCTATGTGCATTGATGTATAGGTTCTCAACCAATTATTTTTTCAAATAATTTTTAGTAATTAATTTTACCTCAGATGTCTTTTCAATAGATAAAAGCCTCCACTAAAAGTTTCAGTTAGGTCCAACCATTAATATGATCAGGCCCAAAGAAAGCTTATCCAACCATTCATCAGATAGTACATCTAAGTTATCATATAATGAATTATAATTCCAACATCTAAATAAACATCAAGCCTTTGGATCTGCAATGCTTACCTAGACTATTAGATCCATTATCATCCACCTTAATGGGAGGTTATGATCTAGTTATCCCCATAACTATCTCATTTTAAGGATCAAATAATTTAGAGAATTTGATTTAATGATTTAAGAACATATTGACCAACAAGTCTTAAATCCTCCTACTGACTTCACTAAGTCACGAAAAGGACTAAACAAGCTGATTTATTAGACTGACGAGTCTAAATTCTCTCACTGACTTCATCAAATCATGAAGAGGACTAGAGACAAGCTGATCCAAGAGCACCTAAATTAGTCGAACTGATTTAATAATTTGAGAATAAGAGAAGTGATCAGTCAGTAGTCAAAAGTCCTCCCACTAACTTTACTAAGTCATTGAATTGGACTAGAGACAAGCCTGGTCTAGAGATACCTAAATCAGTCACACTAATTTATCTTAATGGTATGGGTCAACTTGAATCAATCAGTGATCTAATCAAAATATAATCTACCAAATTGATCAAGTAAGTGAGATCGGTGGGAGGGTCTGCCTCGACTTGCTTTGGACACCATCGAAATAGCTAGATAAGCAGATTATCAATTAAAAATCATCGATGATATTGCCAAGTAATATTCTCAGACATATCTTAGACACCAATTGATCGATTAGTTTCTATTTGATTAACCAAAAGATTTGGGCCAAACTATTGAGCCACGATCCAATCTATTTGGTATGATCAAAAATATGGACTTGATCCAGCTATAACTATTGAAGTTGATCTAGAGAAATTCTGACCTAATCTAATTCAACTCTTGATTAGATTTAATCAATTTCTTTAATTAGTCCATATTTATTTCTAATCCTATATCTAACTTAGTTAGAAGATCTGATTCGTGCTAAGCCATTATCCATCGATTTATAAGGTATCTTAATATCTTCAATTTTTAAATTTAAATAACTTAATTCAAAATTAAGTGTGTGAAATCTATGTTTCAATTTGTAAAACTATTCTACTAGAATTTTAAGTATAGTATATATCATATGTCATGTAATTTTTAGATCCTAAAATTTAATTTTTGGATCTATGTTTAACAATTAAACATACATAAATCTGATCTAAATATCATGTATACATTTTATGTATCATGATAACTTTTAGATCTTTACCAATTACATCATATGTAACATGCATTCAGATCTTAAATGTAATTTTTATATCTCAATTTATTTTATTAAAATTATAACAAATCATGAATCACTTTAGATCTAATCTAAATATATTTATGACTAAAATAATTTTAAAATTCTGTTCGCTATTCTTCTTCATGAGACTTGATCATTGTGGTACCTCTATTCGTCATAAGAGAACCCATCGAATAGGTAAGAATGTGACTTAATTCTTACTTTCTCTTATGACCAGATGGCCTAGTGATCATCTCAATTCGAGTACTAAGCTACTAAGATTAGAAATTTAATTTTTAAAATTAATTACATCTGCATTTACATTGTCTAACAATCTACATGTGCAATGTGCATAAAAATTTAGGCATACACTTATAAACATGATCATATCATTGATATTTTGTATCTGGTATAATTAGATCAATGTATCATATATATATTTTAGATCTGAAACTAAATTTATATAGCTTATAAAATATTCAATTCAAATTTGAAATCTTATAAAAGGATAATTCAAATACACATGAATGCATAGAAATAAAATTTCTGATTAGATTTGATTTTACATTGTGTAGAATTTTTTTTTGAAATCAGATCTAAAAATTTGTCAAAACAGATTCAATTCAAATCTTGATTATGTCTAACATTCAACTTGAAATATTTTATAAAAAATTTATTAAAATTGATTTAAAATAGATATATAATTAGATTATTAATCTAACAAAAATTTGCATTAATAAAATTCTATTATAACAGATTTATAACAACCTTCAATTAACCATTGATTTAATTCTTGAAATCTTAGTCAAAACTAGATTATAAATTTTATATTAATAGATCTAAATAAGATTTATTATCTACCATAAAAATTAAATTATATATCTTATATAAAAATATCAAAAAAATTAATCTATGCATCCATATATCAGTTTGGTTCTGATATCAGTTGAAAAAAAAAATCATCTGAACTAATCAAATCGTCAGGGTGCATTTGAAAAATTTTTTATTCTAAGGATTATATAACAATTATAGGTTACCTTGTTCACAGTAGAATAGCAATCAAAATTTTCAGGAAAACTCAAATTCGATGCCTTACAAGGTCTGGACGCGCAGACCCTCCAATTCGTGCACACGTCAGGTTTTGTAGGGAAGAGGGATGATCTTCGCATTAATTAATCTTCAGAAGAAAAGCTAGGGGAGGTAGAAGATTAGATCACATGTCTTGAAATCTTCTTGGATGAATCTTTCATACCAAAAACAAGACACCAATCTTCTTCATGCCAAGAAAGGGATGCCTCCCTTTCTTTTGTCGCACAACACTCTTCTTTCTTTCATCGATATTTTTCTCACTTTATCGCACAACTTAAGGTATCTCAAATGGTGATTAGTTGTTATCCTTAAATAATATTTGACATCTCAAATCTGATCACATGTCTTAACTAATTAAGACACAAATTCTTTATCAAATAAGAAAACCCGAGAGAGAAAAGGAGAGTGCTACTTCACTTCACGTGTGGAAAACAATTGGGATGGAAGTATTAGTGCTTTACTTCCTTCCTTGGTTGGCCTCATGAGAGAGAGTCTCAGGTTATGAGGATTGTATGGATCCTATTCAATTTGGATCTAATTTGATTCTAATTCGGATCGGATTCAAACTGGATTCGAACCAAACTCGAAGAGCCTGTCAATCCCAATCTATTTAGGATTCTGATTTAAATCTAACTTAGATTTTTAATTCAATTAAGTTTTAATTAAATCAAATCTAATCTAAAATTAATTAGTCCTTGAATTAAATCTCACATAAATCTCTTGGATCATTGATCAGATCATTATCATCTCCAAAATTAAACCTGAACCTCATGTTTAATGCTAGCAGATATAGTCAACTGTTTAATCTCATTTGATCTTTAACTTAATTCTTAATTAAGCTGATCTATTTGTTCAATCAAGTTACATACTTTCAAATTGAACATGCAGACTTAGGTCAATTCTTTCTTACTTTGCCTAACTTTATGTGTGACTCTACAGGTCCGAACACTAAGCCGGTAGCACAAAATTTTATTTCTATATTAATCGAAGTTGCCATCTAACAATAATTTTTGATGTTCGGATAAGTTGAATATTTACAAGACAATACTCAAGAACCATGGCATATGGTTACCGCATAATTCATCCTTTTGATCCTGAATGCTCGAGACGACCTAGGATTTAACTGTCAATCCTGGATTAGTTATCAACATTGTATTTCAATTTTTTTTAAATCCTGTGATCTATCACATAGATTATCTTGATCTAGGTCTTATTCAATTGAAATGCAGTGATGCATCAACTTCTAAAATTCAGAGGGGTCAATTCCATCTGGATCCACATATCGACTACCATAAGTAGTTAACTGTATCCAAAAATCTTTCATCATTGAATTAAAAATTCAGATAGTCCAGCATCAATGCACAATGAGTTATTTATAAATCATCATGGTGATCTCAGATTGGAGAGATACTTATGTCCATATTCTTCACGAGCAGCCCTTGATAGTAGAGCACTCCGTAGGTGAGTCACTTGTTCAATGAGGATGTACTCCTACATCTTATCTATATGCCATATCATTATCTCCACACTCCTTCATTAAGAGGACAACCAACTTATATGGCACACAAAGACCTACACTTGATAAATATCATCATCCCTTAATGACATATTATTTAGTCACGAATATATTTAAGAACTATTCGATAAATCTTTCTTTATCGATTGTCATATAGTTCTAAGGACTTCATTATAACATTAGAGTTCAATCAAAAAAGATGTAATCTCATGATAAATATGCCAAATAATTTTTATTAATTAATAATTTATTTATAAATTACGAAGAGCACAATCATCCAAATGATTGGTTTTAGGATATATTTCTTAATATATACATATTAAAGTATGATGATATTATTTTTTTTGTGACGGTCAAGCGGCCGCTGGTATACTATCATATCATAATATTTATAACCATTGCTATACGATTAATTTATTATGAGAGTTTTAAGCATTAATATAAAAGAGATATAAATTATCAGTTAAATAAAATTTATTTTCTATAGTGATGATTGTAAACTGTTACTATTTTCATTATATTTTGACATTTATATCCGTCGTTATAAGTATTGATTATAGAAATATTTTTAATTATCGCTACAAATTATTAATAAATTATAGCTAAATAAAATTTATACCTTATAAGCAGTGATAAAAAATCCTTGGTATTGTTTTTATCCAATAATGTTTAGAATTATCAGTATAAATTAGGCTTTTTGTAGTAGTTTTAACTATCAATAAATATGATTGATTGACAAATATACATAAATATATGTTTTATCTGTATTTTTATTTTTTCATATATATAGTGTAATGCATATAATATATTGATAACCAAGAATTGATTACTTATAATTTTGTACCTCTGTGTGGATAAATTATTTCTATAATGGCATGCTCTTATATGAAAGTTAGTGCATCCACAAATTTGACAAAAGCACATAGTTATTAAATAAAAATAAGATAATAAGATCTATTTAAAAATTTTTATCCAAATTTAACACGTAGTGAATACCTCATAGTCAAGCCAAATTACATATAAAGAACCAAAACAAGTATTATTATTTCTAAATAATAAAAAAAAGATAAATCCATCATGATATGGTTCATATAGTCCGATTACTTATAAAAAAGATGGTAAGAATTATCAAGATTATAGGAACAATCAAGAAGAAAATTTTTATAAAGAAAAAAGGTTAAAGTTCATAAGGATGTATTAGTTGATCTTTATCTATCAAGCAATTGGTCTTCTAATTGAAATAAAAAATTCTTAAGAATTATGGTGTGTACTTGTCTCTGTCTATTGAAATTGAAACTCAAAGAAAATGGAAAAAGATCTCTTCTTGGTTAAAGACATATTAGAGAAGAAGATAATTTTTTTAAAGACTTTTTCTCAAAAAAAAAATTGTGGCTTTCGTGGAAACAAAGTGGGGCATAGGAATTTTTCTAGAATAGATCTCTTTAAACATCTAAAACCCAAGAAAATAGGGTGTAGGAATTTTCCTACAATGGTTCTCTTTAAACACCTAAAACCTAACCAAATGGGGCATGGAAATTTTTCTAGAATGAATATCTCTTCAAATGCCTAAAATCCAAGAAAATAGGCCATAGGAATTTTTCTAGAATGGATTTCTTTAAATGCCTAAAATCCAACCAAATGGGGCATTAGAATTTTCTAAAATAGATATCTCTTCAAACGTCTAAAACCCAAGAAGACAGGGTATGAAAATTTTTCTAGAATGGATCTCTTGAAATGCCTAAAATCCCACCAAATGAGGCATGAAAAGTTTCTTAGAAATTTGGATGATGGGGCAAGAGAATTTCCTTAAAAAGTGGGGTGATTTATTTTGTTACGATTTTGTTGGCAGGGGGTGATTTCTTTGGTAGGGGGAGATTTCTATTTTGTGATGGGCACCAAGGAAAGGTGCACTTACTATAAGGTGATCTTAATCAAGTGGTTATCTCTTAGAGTAAAAAAAAATCCTATGGGAAGGAAGCGGTGCTCTTAGAAAACTTATCTTTTAGATCGATCTAAAAATATGGGATGCTAAAAAGTCGAGTACCCCCAAGAAGGGCACTCTTAGCATCTATATATATATATATATATATATATATATATATATATATATATATATATATAGGTGACTTACATAGCATGATCATCTTTTAGATCAAATTAAGACATTTTATCTAAAATCATATTTAAAATAAATACTTAAAAAAAAAAATCGAATGGTCATTCCTTAGCTGCATCTATCTAGTGATCGCAAAAAAAAATATGTAGTTAGAAATCAAGTACTTCATCTAATAATTTTAAGTTAAAATAAATTGGTAGGTGCAAAATCTTAACTAGAAATCGAAATCATAATAAAGAAATATGCTACAATTATTCAACTATAACAAAACATGATATCATCCCTATGGCAAATTTTTTAAAAAGAACTATAAAAAATCTTTACATCCATTAGCTTTTTAGCATGACATGATCTAATTGGTTGAAATACCTATTACTGGCATCTTGTATTGTATTAACAAAAAATTAATATCTTATTCAAAACTAATTATTCATTAACATTATAAATGAATAGTTAATAGTTTGTTATGACTATATTATAAATAATTATATACAATTAATGTATTCCATATAATCCAAACTAAAAATCTAAAGTCAAATGCACACAAATATATTTCTAAAAGGCATTGGAACTAAAACTAACTAAATTTTATTTTGTACCCAAAGTTGCTAGTTGATTGACTCAGACCTATAAATACTCTTAAATATTAAATTAAATCAATAGTTTTAATTATTTTGTGATTCAAGAAGATCATTAGATTCGATATGAACCACTTTATCCTCTATAGGTATTGCTGTATAGGGACATGAGTAAGATTGCCATATCAGAAAGTCAAGTTGCCAGTAAAATTTTGGAGACCATAACTTGATCATACGACATCTGATATTGATGATTTTTTTTAAAAAAATTGAATAATTTTTCAAAATTTACGAAGTAATGCCCCCATAAGGGAGTAGTGCCCTAGAGATAGAGACCAAATTTCTTCTTTTAAGAATCTAAACTGGCCTGTTAAACCAAATTTTTTTTCGAATATAATTTTAATTAAGTGTAGCTTTCAATCTAAGAAAAATTTAGAGTGATGGAAGATAAATTTGATGTATAATTCAAGATCTATCTTCTAAAAAATTTTATTTTTTTTTAGATTAATTCTACTAGATGTATCTATTTTAAGTAAAAGAGTCTAAGTACAGCCAAAAAGAGGAATCTGATCCAAATTATGTAAGAATAGATCTTGCTATTATAAATAAAGGTTATGTAGACTATATACCTTCATTTTAAATCAATCAATTAAAGAAAATGGGACTTGAGATCTGCTTTATTAATTCTTCTCTCTTTTTCTAATTTTTTTTTTATAAGATATGAGTTGATTGGATTTATGAAAATCTTCTTTTTCTTTGATTGGATATCATTTTGGCTAGAACTAAAAATATAATTAAATCTATTTTGATTCAGTTTTTTAAGAACTAAGTCAGATCTTTTTTTTTTGGGCTTAGGAGTAGGATAATGATTCAATTCATACATCCATGTATATATACATAAATGCATATATCTGTATGTATATATCTATATATTGGCATACTCATAGACAAACAAATATTGAAGTTAATAGGTTACTATATAAAATATGGTTAATTTAAATATATTCTTCCTTTATGATAGTGGGATGTATATATTATCTTTTGAATATTGATTTTTCTATTTTTGGTCATAATTTTGATTGCTGCAATATCATATATATATATATATATATATATATATATATATATATATATATATATATATATCTTTCAATTATTTTAAAGAATATTACTATATAAAATATAGTATTCCATCAATAGAATGAAGTACCAATATAATTAACAACTTTTAATAATATTTTGAAATAACTATGAATAACTACTACAAAATTATAAACTTATTATCTTAATTTTTAAAATTATTACTATAAATTGCCATCATCACTTATAATTATATACCATTGTAATAAACAAATATTTAGAAACACTTGCATAAAACTATTGTAATATTATAATTCTTTTGTGATAGTTTTTGAAACTATTATTATAAAACATTATCTTTTGTAGTGGTTACAAGATACTACCGCAACATAAAATATTTTAGCAACACTCATAAATAACTATTACAATATTATATATCTTTTATAATACTTTTTAAAACTATTGTCATAGAATATATTATTTTGTAATGGTTATGCGATACGGTCACTATATAATAACTTTTACTAGTAGTTCTAATAAACCATCACAACATTAAGTATCTTTTATAACATTTATTAAAATGTTACTAAAAGGTATTTATAGTAATAATTTTTTTTAAATACCACTAAAATTTTATCTGTATAGACTTATTTTGTTGTAGTGGGTCCTCAATAGTATGGGCTTGATCATAGGTTCATGCTTTGAAAAAGAAGACAGAGCCTAATGATACTCAGAATTTATTAGAAAAAGTTGGAGCTTTATGGGGCTCAAGATATGCTAAAGAGCAAGATCCTTTATAAGAATAGTAGGCTTTATCATATCGAAGTTGCCATATATGTTGACTGTTTCAATTGCAGTACTGTAGAATAAGTGAGATGGACTAAAGAGACTTTTGGTGTGAATCATATCTTGGTGCCATATAGCTAGTTGCTATCTTGCAACTAAAAAAAGAATCATTATACATACAATTCCTTATTGTCTAAGAGTAATGTACCAAATATTTCTAAAGTTCTATGGATTGTGTTCAAGAGTGTTGGATCAATTATTATGGTCAAAGGTCACATGTGCTCAAACTTGGTCCTAGTCTATTCACCCTCTATCATTCAAATAATAAATAAGATCTTTGAATGTGGCACATGCCTCATGAGGTTACTTGACCACTTCACGGAAAGAACAATAACAAGCTTAACCTTGGCGAGGTTATCAGGGTTTTCTATCAAAAGTTGATAGAATGCCTCAATGATGATAAAAAGGATAGCAGGAATGAAGAATGATAGGGGATCATAGTAATCTCATTTGTCAAACTTATGCTTAGGCTAACTCTATTTAAGTTGACCATTAGGTTGATTATAGTAGATTTGTTGTAGCAAGATGCCAAATAAAAGAGAAATCGAAGAAAAACAAAGATCAATACAAACATAGAATTTATATAGAAAACTCTTTAAATCAAAGGGAAAAACCATGGATGGAGAAGGTTGGAGATTTTTTCACTATCTTCAATCTTGGTGATTACAGAGTATAAGGCAAAAAATTCTAGAAAAGTATTCATGCCTCAAAGGCAACATGTTTCCACCCAACAAGATGGAAAGGCCCCTATTGACTTTGTAGCCTGTGCTAATCTAAATGCAAGACACCTCTACAATAGGATGTATTGCTCCTACAATTCTTGAGTTGGCAGTATACTTAACAATTTGATAGGCAAAGATGTAAATTTGGTCTTTGACTATTGAGCTTGATCCTTGATCTCATAGAAATGTGACAGGCTATTCCTATGCATGAAGTATTGGATTTAAGTGGCCTGACTGTGAAGCTCATCATAGGTTTTGATGCCACACATAAGATCTTTCAAGGTAGAATCATAGTTCTTGATGATCATTTGAATGTATCTTCTTCCTCTATATGGGTTTTTGTTCAAATTATCATCTTTTACCAAAGGATTGGGAATTCAATGTATTTCTTTTCGAGTTGCATCTTTTTGGTAGTGAGCTTGTCAATGGAAGGATTATATTCTGCTCAATAACTATAATACTTTCTTAAAGAGATTAAAATTATAGATAGTGACTGAAGTTCATCATCTTTCAAGCCAGTAAATCACATAACAAGCTTTCATTCCTATAGATCTATGAAAGAGGTATATTATAAGAGGCTTAATACGAGCATACCAATGGGTATTGATGAAGAAGGATGAGATATAAAGATTTGAATCAATTTTATCATTGTATAATCAAAATTTTAGAACCTCAAAATTAGGTAGAAAATCTATCCTATAAATCCTTTGCACGGGTTGGGTAGGTTGAGAAGTAAGAGTTTCTTGAACTATTTATTGAATATAGTCTTTAAGATTAAGAGGTTAGGCTACTCACTAGTGATGTCAATGATAGGATGTTGGGATTAGATGCCAATTGTCTAAGAGAAGGATCCTCATATTTTTCTAGTTATTCTTTTGCTACAGCTGTAACAACTTAGGATCTCATTCAAAAAGACTAGCCAGAAGATGTTATTTAGGTTCCTTTGTATGAGTACCTAAGATCTTTCGAGTGAATAACTGATATGGGATTAAATATATGTCTGCACGAGTCCTCTCACTCCTCTCATTTAAGCTTTGACATCCTCGTCAGTCTAAGGGTCTAAATCCATATATCCATTTATAAACACCATGATCGGCCCATGGTCAATCCCAATGAATCCATGTTGCAGTATTCTCTTATCCATATAGGCTACGGGCTGGGTCGGTTCTGATATCATTTGTAGCAACCTAAGATGTCATCCA
This sequence comes from Elaeis guineensis, assembly GCF_000442705.2. NCBI lineage: Eukaryota > Viridiplantae > Streptophyta > Magnoliopsida > Arecales > Arecaceae > Elaeis > Elaeis guineensis. The sequence continues at coordinate 134,550,673 of NC_025996.2, forward strand.
AAAAAGCTAGCTAAAAAATATTATTTAGATTTCTTAGTGCTATATAAGTGTAATACCCCAATCTAGTATAATCCAGCAGTACGCATCTTAAAGTAGCCAAACAAAAAAAAGAAAAAAAATTAGAGAGAAGACTTTTGTTGAACCTTTTCTCCCAATTGACTCCTAATCGAAGTTAAAAACCACCACCAAGGAAGAATGCAACTCCTCCCTTCTGGCTCTATTTAAAAGATAAAAGACTTCTTTTTCTTCCCACTGATGATCAAGGACTCCAGCGGATGAAATCATCGGGCTTTGGTTTCCAAAAGCCTTCATCATGTCCGTCGAAATTACTACCAACCATTGTCAGAAATAAGGTAAGAATCCTCTAATCTTGAGTTAGTTTAGTTTCGCCATCATCCTCAGCCTTTAAAGCCAGATTTCCAACCGATAATCGGCAGATTTATCTTTAGAAATCCCTCCCCTATTTTAGATTGTGTTTTCTCCCTTTTCTTTTGAATTTTTTGGTGCCGATAGCCATTATCGATTGTCGATCTGGAATCCATCGGTGACATTGTCGTTGCCCTAGCCACCCCTGACCTGAGCCATGTCGGCAGTGACTCGCTATTCTAAAAATTAGAGGGGATCAACCAAATCCTCTGTTATGTCATTGGATTTTTTCTGATTTTTGCAATGTTGGCTGCTGCCACTAGCCACCGGCTAGATGATCTCCTGATGTCCCACCATAGCTAGCATCATCCTCAACAACCACCACTGTCGGTGGAGGTTGCTGCCTTTTGAGGTAGAAGGGTGATGATAAACACTTAATTTAAGTATTTTAAATTAAAAAATTATATTTAATTAATTTTATTTATTAAGAATTTGATGTTTCTTTCTATGTTTTACAAGAAAGGTGATCGTCGATACAAAGAGTCCGATTCATAGATCAAAAAGACTCAAGTTTGAAGAAAATTGGACTTAAAATAAAATCAAAATAAAAGAAAGACGCATCCGGTATTATAGAAAATGAAGATACTATGCAAGGAATCCAAAAAGGATATAGATGTCATTATGAAGGAACTTTTGTTTCTTTTTGGAATATACAAAAAAGGTTTCACGTGAATTCAAAGGCTCTGGGCGGTTTCACGTGAATTCAAAACAAAAGAAAGGTGATGCGAGATGCAGACGCGGGCAGGACGTGGAACGTGTGAGGAATGGACGCGGCGTGAGCTCGTGGGCGCGCGGGTGAGCGTGGATACGGGCGGGACGGATGCAAGCAGGCGCGCACCGCAGATACAGTGGCGAGCAAATTAAAGGAAAAAATTTTTATTTGGAAATACCTCAAGTGAAAAAATTTATATTTTTTTTTTAGTCCCACATCAGAAAACCATGTAAAACTCCTCCCTCCTAATACCTATAAAAAGGCTTTTGTACTCCCATTAGAGGAGAGCCCAGAAATTCTTCTAGAGCCTTGCATAGAGGGATAGAAAGGGACTACTTCATGAGCAGCTAGGCTAGCAGTCTCGGGAGTGGAGAAGAAATTTTGTAACGACACAGAGATGGTTTATTGTTCTAAACTTTCCTGTATTTCTTTATATGCAACAAAGATTATGCTTTTTATTTAAATCATCATGAGTTCTTTATTTGCTCTCTTTTATATGCTTTTATTTATGCTTTATTGTTAGATTAATATTAGGAATAACTTTTACTTTCCGGAGACACGCCGTGATCTGCGGGTACGGAGCGTGCCGAGGAAAGAAAAGTTATTTACCTAATACTTTTCGGAGACGCACCGTGATCTACGGGTACGGAGCGTGCCGAGAAAAGACAGATATTTTTCTTAAGATTAATCGCATCCATTTAATTAAAAAAAAAGAGATACAACTCTGCTAGTGCAAAGTAATTCAAAACTCCCAAGTTTTTTATTTTCTAATTACCTCAATTACTTTGCACTAGCAGAGTTGTATCTCTTTTTTTTTAATTAAATGGATGCGATTAATCTTAGAAAAAATACCTGTCTTTCCTCGGCACGCTCCGTACCCGTAGATCACGGTGCGTCTCCGAAAAGTATTAGGTAAATAACTCTTCTTTCCTCGGCACGCCTCGTACCCGTAGATCACGGCGCGTCTCCAAAAAGTAAAAGTTATTCCTAATATTAATCTAACAATAAAGCATAAATAAAAGCATATAAAGGAGAGCAAATAAAGAACTCATGATGATTTAAATAAAAAGCATAATCTTTGTTGCATATAAAGAAATACAGGAAAGTTTAGAACAATAAACCATCTCTGTGTCGTTACAAAATTTCTTCTCCACTCCCGAGACTGCTAGCCTAGCTGCTCATGAAGTAGTCCCTTTCTATCCCTCTATGCAAGGCTCTAGAAGAATTTCTGGACTCCCCTCTAATGGGAGTACAAAAGCCTTTTTATAGGTATTAGGAGGGAGGAGTTTTACATGGTTTTCCGATGTGGGACTAAAAAAAAAAAATACAAATTTTTTCACTTGAGGTATTTCCAAATAAAAATTTTTTCCTTTAATTTGCTCGCCACTGTATCTACGGTGCGTGCCTGCTTGCGTCCGTCCCGTCCGCATCCACGCTCACCCGCGCGCCCACGAGCTCACGCCGCGTCCATTCCTCACGCGTTCCGCATCCTGCCCGCGTCTGCGTCCCGCGTCACCTTTCTTTTGTTTTGAATTCACGTGAAACCGCCCAGAGCCTTTGAATTCACGTGAAACCTTTTTTGTATATTCCAAAAAGAAACAAAAGTTCCTTCATAATGACATCTATATCCTTTTTGGATTCCTTGCATAGTATCTTCATTTTCTATAATATCGGATGCGTCTTTCTTTTATTTTAATTTTATTTTAAGTCCAATTTTCTTCAAACTTGATTCTTTTTGATCTATGAATCGGACTCTTTGTATCGGCGATCATCTTTCCTGTAAAACATAGAAAAAAATATCAAATTCTTAATAAATAAGATAAATTAAATATAATTTTTTAATTTAAAATACTTAAATTAAGTGTTTATCACACCTCCCAACTTGAATTTTGCTCGTCCTCGAGTAAAATAGACATATCAGCATTGTGTACCGACTTGATTTTGAATAAAAAGTAGGTTAGGCATCCCAAAAGGTAGATGTTACTTGGTCAGACCATTAAAGAGATATTTCATTGGATTATCAATTTGACCCAATTAGTGGCTGAGTATTAACTAAAAAAATTTCAGAGCTTTTCTTTCACTAACTCTCCACTTTACTCTTTAAATTCTCTAACTTAATGAAAAAGAGATTTATTATCTTCTTATAATTTAGTCCCCTTAATATATATATATTTTATTATTATTATTATTATTATTATTATTATTTTTAACATTGCCTACCTTTTTACGTGAACCACAACGCTTACTTAGGCGAAAGGGCCCGGTTACTCAGTAGGAGATCAATGTTGTTTTTTCTTTCTCTTTATATATATATATATATATAAATTTTAAGGAGAATTTTTTGCATACCTCGATCTTTTCACCCAATTTCTCATGAAGCAGATTTTTTATTGAGATCAGTAAGAAGAAGGTTGTAGAATCACTCCTAAAATTTGATCTAGTTTAAACCCTACCATTAATTGGATTTTCTTAATAATTTATTCCTCAGTATCTCTAAAATTATCTTGACCGTTAATCATTCATTTATTAGGATACCTAATTGACTCTTAATCAAAATTTGAATACACAAAACTAATTATTTCTGACCATACTCGAGGATTTGATTAATTTTCTCTCCCCCAACTTAATCTACATTGTCCTCAATGGAGTAGAAAAGCAAAGAAAATAAAAGGAGAGAGTGCACCTGGGATAATTTTGCTTCAGAAGTTGAAGATAGCTTCATTGATTAATAGGCTCTTGTTCTAAATTCCTGCAGCTGCGATAAAGTAAAAAATATGAAATCGTTGGGTTGCCTCCCAACAAGCGCTAAGTTTTACGTCTTCAGCCAGACTGAATTGAGTATTATGGCAGTTTTGGATCCACTAAATCAACAGATTCAATTAATTCTTCATCACTAATTCCATATATGTAAGGTTTCAATCGCTGACCGTTCACTTTAAAAGTGTTCCCCTGTTTAGGATTTTTGAGTTCTATAGCTCCATGAGGAAATACCTGAGTTACAATGAAAGATCCGTCTCAACGTGAGCGAAGTTTTTCAGGAAACAGACGCAATCTAGAATTGAAGAGCCAAACTTTTTGATTGGGCTCGAATATTTTTCGTGCAATAAATTTATCATGATATGCTTTAGTTCGAGCCTTATAAATTTTGACACTGTCATATGCTTCATTGCGTAGCTCTTCAAGTTTATTTAATTGGAGTCTCCTATTGGAACCTGCATTTTTCATATCAAAGTTAAATTGCCGTATGGCCCAAAATATACGATGTTCCAATTCCACCGGTAAATGACAAGCTTTTTCGAATACAAGTCGATAGGGAGACATTCCTATGGGTGTTTTAAAAGCAGTACGATAAGCCCATAATGCATCGTCTAAGCGAAGAGACCAATCCTTTCTATCGGACCTAACCATCTTTTCTAGGATATGTTTAATCTCCCTATTTGACACCTCTACCTGACCATTAGTTTGGGGGTGATATGGTGTGGCCACTTTGTGTGAAATATTATATTTTTTCATAAGTGCTTCAAAATATTTATTCGTAAAATGAGTCCCCCCATCACTAATGATCACCCTTGGGAAGCCAAATCGACTAATCATGTTTCGTTGGATAAAACTAATTACAATTTTATTATCATTAGTCCATGTAGCTATTGCCTCCACCCATTTTGATACGTAATCAACTGCCACTAGAATATATTCAAATCCAAATGAGGCTGGAAAAGGTCCCATGAAATCAATCCCCCAAACATCGAAAATTTCTACTACTAAAATGGGGGTCAGCGGCATCATATCCTTCTTGGATAAATTTCCTGTTTGCTGACATCGCAGACAACTTCGGCCAAATTCATGTGCATCCTTGAAAAGCGTTGGCCAATAAAACCCACTCTGCAGTACTTTTGCTGCAGTTTTTCTTCCACTAAAATGTCCCCCACATGCCGAAGAATGGCAAAAAGTGAGAATACTTTGGAATTCACTCTCGGGGACACAACAGCGAATAATTTGGTCAGGACAGTATTTGAATAGTTCAGGTTCTTTCCAGAAATAATGTTTAATTTGCGAGAAAAATCGATCCTTTTCTTGTTTTGTCCAGTGAGAAGGTACTTGTCATGTTGACAAGTAATTGACAATATGGGCAAACCATGGAAGACGGCTAGAGGAGATTGCGAAAAGTTGTTCATCAAAAAATTTTTCTTTGACCTCATCTATGCCTATCGTGTGTTCAACTAAGATCCTGGAGATGTGATCAGCTACCACATTCTCAGAACCCTTCTTATCTCGGATTTCCAGTCAAATTCTTGTAAAAGAAGGATCCATCTGATCAAACGCGGTTTAGTATCTTTCTTTGAGAGGAGATGTTTCAGAGCCGCATGATCAGAGTAAACTAGAACCTTAGACCCTAACAGATATGAGCAAAATTTTTCAAGGGCGAACACTACTGCTAGTAGCTCTTTTTCTGTTGTGGTGTAGTTTAATTGGGCATCGGAAAGAGTCTTGCTAGTATAATAGATCACATGTGGCTCCTTATTGATTTTTTGGCTTAAGACGGCACCTATTGCAAAGTCAGAGGCATCACACATAATCTCAAATGGAATGGACCAGTCAGGGGGTTTTATTATGGGTGCTGTTGTCAGGGCTGTTCGTAATGTGTTGAACGCTTTCAAACAGTCTTTATCAAAGATAAATGGTGTATCCTTGGCCAACAGATTGCACAAGGGTCTTGAAATCTTGCTAAAGTCTTTGATGAAGCGTTTATAAAATCCGGCATGACCTAAGAAAGATCGTATTTGTCGGACCGAAGTAGGGGTGATAGTTTTGAAATAACCTCAACTTTGACTTTATCTACCTCGATCCCTTTTTCAGAAATAATATGTCCTAATACAATTTCTTTCCGCACCATGAAATGGCTCTTTTCCCAACTTAGGACAAGATTTGTCTCCATACACCGTTTAAGAATTTTGGAAAGATTATGGAGACAATCCTCAAAGGTGGTTCCAAACATAGAAAAATCATCCATAAAAACTTCAAGACATTTGTCCACCATATCCGAAAAAATGGCCAGTATGCACCGTTGAAATGTAGCGGGTGCATTGCAAAGCTCGAATGGCATACGCCGAAAAGCGAAGGTGCCATAGGGGCAGGTGAAGGTAGTCTTTTTTTGATCATCCGAAAATATAGGTACTTGATTGTGCCCTGAATAACCATCAAGAAAATAGTAGAAACTTTGTCCTGCTAACCATTCTAGGATTTGGTCGATGAAGGGCAATGAAAAATGATCCTTCCTAGTAACGACATTCAGTTTTCTATAATCTATGCATACTCGCCATCCAGATGATATGCGAGTTGGAAGTAGTTCACCTTCTTCGTTCTCCACCATAGTAATACCAGATTTCTTAGGTACTACTTGAGTGGGACTGACCCATTTACTATCGGATATGGGATAGATGATTCCAGCATCTAACCACTTTACCACCTCTTTCTTTACTACTTCACGCATGTTTGGGTTCAATCTCCTCTGCATATCTCGATGGGGTTTGGCATGTTTTTCAAAATGAATATGGTACATGCAAATAGATGGGTCAATTCCTTTTAAATCAGCAATGGACCAACCGATAGCCTCTTTGTGTTCCTTCAAAATACCAACCAATTGTGCTTCCTGATTAGGGGTCAAGTCTGATGCAATGATTGCCGGGAGGGTGTCATTGAGTCCTAGAAATACATACTTAAGCGTAGCAGGAAGAGGTTTCAATTCTAACGTAGGTGGTGATTCTAAAGATGGGACTATTGGTGTACTGGCTAATGTGGGCAATGGCTCATACTTGATTGTCCATGGAGGAGTGTTTTTATCATGTGGTGTATCTAACAAGATGTTAACTTCTTTCATATATTCCTCAAAGTCACACACTCCAAAATGAGCCAAGCAAGTATCTAAGGGGTCTGGTACTAGAATTATGGGTGTTGCATCTTCTATAATATCTTCTAGTGTATCTACTTCGAAGCAACTATCCATTGATGGTCCTTGGGAAGCACCAAACACATTCAGTCTTAGTTTCTTATTCTCAAACGATACGTCCATGACTCCTGTCCTACAATTAATGCATGCATTTGCCGTAGCTAGGAAGGGTCGTCCTAAGATAATGAGAATTTGTCTGGGGTTGCCACTTAATTCCATATCGAGAACCAGAAAATCAACTGAAAAGTAAAACTCATCTACCTTGACCAAGACATCCTCAAGCATTCCACGTGGTTCCTTAATTGATCTATCGGCTAACTGCAGTGTGACTGATGTGGGTTTCAGTTCTCCAAATCCAAAAAGTTCATACACCGAACTAGGTAAAAGATTCACACTTGCCCCTAAATCCAGAAGAGCTTTTTCAATGTGATAATCTCCTATAACACAAGAAATGATGGGGGCTCCTGGGTCCTTAAGCTTTGGAGGAGTGGCATGCTGGAAGACAGAACTAGCCTGTTCAGTGAGACGTACTTTCTTTGGGATTTGTGATCTAGATTTACGTTTTTGGGTGCACAAATCCTTCAAAAATTTGGCATAAGCAGGGACCTGTTTGATTGCGTCTAGAAGGGGAAGATTAATTTGGACTTGCTTAAACAATTCCAACATCTCATCAAGTTTTTCTCCCTTCTTATCTGCAGGAATAGGGGCTTTCAGGGCATCCGGAAATAGGGCTTTAGGCAAGTAAGATGATTCCGGTGCAGTTGGTTCCTTCTCTATTTTCAGGTCCTCCTTGTTCTTGGGTGATTTGGATTCGGTTAGAGGTTTAGGGTCGGTCTCATTGGTTTTACTAGTGTGTTCAATGACCTTCCCACTTCTCAGAGTCATGATTGATTTGGCATGTTCAGAAAAAGCTTCTGGGGTATTAGAACTCTCAATCACAAATTGCCCTCTTGGGTTGCTCTCTGGTTGGCTAGGTAATTTTTCTCCTTCCCTCCTACTAAATGCAGTTGCTAGTTGACCTATTTGGGTCTCTAGCTTAGAAATGGATTGTGTGTGGGAGTTAAGGGTCTGAGTGTTGACTTCTAATATTCCGGTGCAGTTGGTTCCTTCTCTATTTTCAGGTCCTCCTTGTTCTTGGGTGATTTGGATTCGGTTAGAGGTTTAGGGTCGGTCTCATTGGTTTTACTAGTGTGTTCAATGACCTTCCCACTTCTCAGAGTCATGATTGATTTGGCATGTTCAGAAAAAGCTTCTGGGGTATTAGAACTCTCAATCACAAATTGCCCTCTTGGGTTGCTCTCTGGTTGGCTAGGTAATTTTTCTCCTTCCCTCCTACTAAATGCAGTTGCTAGTTGACCTATTTGGGTCTCTAGCTTAGAAATGGATTGTGTGTGGGAGTTAAGGGTCTGAGTGTTGACTTCTAATCATTCTAGTACTTTCAGGACTTTTTCCTCAAAAGCTGAGCTGTGACCAGTAGTAGACGGTTGAGGAATATTTTGAAATTGATGGTATGGTCCATGCCTATATGTTGGATCTTGATATTGAGGTCGAGGTGTGGCAGGACCAACCACTGGTTGTGGTCTCCAGGAAAAATTTGGATGGTTTCTCCAGTCGGGATTATAAGTGTTCGAATATGGATCATTTCCTGGTCTGCGAGCTTGTTGGACTTGCTGAACCTGCTCGTGCACAAACTCAGGAAATTGAGGTGCGGCTGGGCATTCACTAACAAAATGGTTCGGACTTGCACACAATGCACAAACTTCTTGGATTGAGTTAGGTGGAATCGGGGATTGTCCAGTATTTAGAAGACGATCTAATTTTTGGGACAGTTCATCTACCTTTTGATGGATATCTATGGCATTTCCTACTTCATATATTCCACCTCTTTTTGGGTTTAACATGGGTTTATCTCTAATAGAGGCAGACATATGATGTAATGAATTTTCACTTAAAATTTCAAACAGTTGCCATGCTTCATCCTCACTTTTCAGCATGAATGTCCCACCGCATGATGCATCGACCATTTATCGATGTCTTTCAGAGAGCCCATCATAAAAATATTGGATTAACTGCCACTTGGGTACAGCATGGTGGAGATATTTTTTAATAAGGTTCTTTAATCTTTCCCATGTTTCATGAAACATTTCTCCATCTAATTGGGAAAAACTAGTTATGGCTTTCCTTATTTGATTCGTTTTTCCTATGGGAAAATATTTCTTGAGAAACTCTCCTTGCAGCTGGTCCCAGGTTGATATAGTCATGGAATCCAAAGTATGTAGCCAGTATTTGGCTTTGTCCTTAAGTGAAAAAGGAAATAATTTTAACCTAAGAGCATCATCGGAGAAGTTGTGAATTTTGACAGTTGAGCATATCTCAAAAAATTCTTCAAGATGTTTATAAGGGTCCTCATTACTAAGTCCATAAAATGAAGGTAACATTTAGATTATACTGGACTTAATTTCATATTGAGTGGCCTCCACAGGGGGCACTTGAATACAAGGAGAGTAGGTATATGTGGAAGGAGTAAAGTACTCCTTCAATTGCTTGGGTGGATCATTCTCCTGATTTCGGTCCATGTTTTTACGTCTGTTGGCTCTAAAAGTTCTTTCTATTTCTGGATCAAAAGATTCGATTTCTGGTCGTAACGATCTACGGCCAAGCATACACCTTACAATTATACTGTAGAGCACACACAGAAATTTTTTTTTTTTATAATATATATTTTTATAATAAAGTGAGAAAAGAATGAAGAAAATCTAAAGAGAAGAACCTAAGAATCTTAAATCTATGAAAAGGGAGAAATTAATTAATGTTTAGATGTTAATTGCAATCAACTTAAACAATCATAGACTCTCTATCCTAAGGTTAACTTAGATCTAGACAGCTCCTAACTTTCAAGACCGCTTTTGAGCACTCCAAGCTCAAGACTGACTAACTGACTCGGCCAGATAAGCGTAAGATGTGGGAGGTTCCCTGCTCGTTGCTTTCCTTAGACACTAACTAAGTTGGCCAGGTCAGTCAACGGAACCAATTGAAAATCACTTTCTTTAACCACTTGCCTTAGACACCGAGCAATTAACCAATCCGCACTCGGTTCAACTCTAGAGCTTTCTTTATCCTATTGAGCTCGAAATTCCTAGGGCTGACGTCTAGTTGATTTTAAATTAAGGTCTAGGTTATGCAAATGCAAGGGGGTGATTTGTGGGCCAAAGAAGGGTGATCAAATCTCCACCTTATCTGGTTAATGGGTTATTGCCCTTAAGATTAATTATGGAGATGCAATGCAAATAAACAAGGTGTCCAATCAAGTTAGAAATTTTTATATTTGAGGTTACGCTATTTTAGTTAAGTGTTATGAAATGTCAGTGGCTTCTTTTTTTTTTTTAGTTTTGCAAGAAAATAAATTTAAGTGATTAAGTCTAAAAAGCAATAAATCACTAGGCTATAAAAAGTAGCAAATTATTCTAAGCAAAAAAATTTCTAAATAGTAAATTAGTTATGCAAGGTAATTATGTAATTATGCAAATAAGATATCTAGCTAGAAAGCATTGAAAAAAAAATTTTAAAACGAGAAATAAAAATTGAAAAGTATTTTTTTTTAAAATTGTTTAATTCAACCGTACCAAGATCCTCGGCAACGGTGCCAAAATTTGATGCGTAGTCGTTGATAGCATCAAAAATAACTCTACTCACTACGTAGGTAGGATGAGTCGAGATCGTATCCTCAGGGACCTTGGACTAAGTTGAGATTGCAAGATAAAAGAAAGAAACGTTGTTTTTGATTTAGAAAATAAATTATCTTAAAATTGAGGTAATTAGAAAATAAAAAACTTGGGAGTTTTGAATTACTTTGCACTAGCAGAGTTGTATCTCTTTTTTTTTAATTAAATAGATGCGATTAATCTTAGGAAAAATACCTGTCTTTTCTCGGCACGCTCCATACCCGTAGATCACGGTGCGTCTCCAGAAAGTATTAGGTAAATAACTCTTCTTTCCTCAGCACGCCCTGTACCCGTAGATCATGGCGCGTCTTCATAAAGTAAAAGTTATTCCTAATATTAATCTAACAATAAAGCATAAATAAAAGCATATAAAAGAGAGCAAATAAAGAACTCATGATGATTTAAATAAAAAGCATAATCTTTGTTGCATATAAAGAAATACAGGAAAGTTTAGAACAATAAACCATCTCTGTGTCGTTACAAAATTTCTTCTCCACTCCTGAGACTGCTAGCCTAGCTGCTCATGAAGTAGTCCCTTTCTATCCCTCTATGCAAGGCTCTAGAAGAATTTCTGGGCTCCCCTCTAATGGGAGTACAAAAGTCTTTTTATAGGTATTAGGAGGGAGGAGTTTTACATGATTTTCCGATGTGGGACTAAAAAAAAAAAATATAAATTTTTTCACTTGAGGTATTTCCAAATAAAAATTTTTTCCTTTAATTTGCTCGCCACTGTATCTGCGGTGCGCGCCTGCTTGCGTCCGTCCCGCCTGCATCCACGCTCACCCGCACGCCCACGAGCTGACGCCGCGTCCATTCCTCACGCGTTCTGCGTCCTGCCCGCGTCTGCGTCCCGCGTCACCTTTCTTTTATTTTGAATTCACGTGAAACCGCCCAGAGCCTTTGAATTCACGTGAAACCTTTTTTGTATATTCCAAAAAGAAACAAAAGTTCCTTCATAATGACATCTATATCCTTTTTGGATTCCTTGCATAGTATCTTCATTTTCTATAATACCGGATGCGTCTTTCTTTTATTTTAATTTTATTTGAAATCCAATTTTCTTCAAACTTGAGTCTTTTTGATCTATGAATCGGACTCTTTGTATCGGCGATCACCTTTCCTGTAAAACATAGAAAGAAATATCAAATTCTTAATAAATAAGATAAATTAAATATAATTTTTTAATTTAAAATACTTAAATTAAGTGTTTATCAGGTGACCACAGATCCCTTGTTCAATCAAGAAGGAGAGAAAAAAAAGAAAAAGAAGAGAGAGTTCTTCTCTTCCCTCTCTTTTTTCTCTGAGTTTACATTCTCATTTTCTCTCTCCATCTTCTTTCTCTAATTTCTCTCTGTCTCTATGAATTTTTTCTCTTTAAAATTATTTCTCTCTCTCTATGATGATTTTTCTTTATAAGATTAGTCCAATGAAGGACTTCTTTTCGATGATTTTGATTGAGCTTAGTAAAGGATCCCAATCCATAATCATCGGATAATGTATCGGCATTTACCTAGGCTAAACCCAAATTCCATCAGTTTGATATATTTGATCTTTATGAAATCAATTATATCTTAATTTGAATTTGATTAAATAAAATTATTTGATTGAACTAACCTATGATAAGTTGCTGAGCATCGTGTTGGTTTCCATCTTGACTCTTATTAGATACTACTGATTTGATCACTCTTGATCTCTATTGAACCACTTGTATCCTAATTTGATCTTGATTGAATAAAGTAAATATGATTAGATCGATCCAAATTATGGGATGTGACTACCGTTCATCATATCTTTCTTGATTATTCATATCCTTTCTGATTATTGGACTTAATTATATATAGGGTATACTTGTTTCGATAAGAAGATGTCTAACAGTAAGATGCAATGATCTAATTTATGAATTGAATATTTTTTTAAAAAAATATGAAATTATATAGATTTATTGGAGTATGTGTGAGATAAATAATTCTTCACTTTTTTCAAATTTATCTATAAATTATTAAATATTTTCTATGTTGAATTATACATAATGTATGAATTTAATGCATGATATTTTGAATTGCTAAATATACTCTTTTTTTGATATGCTAAATAATTTATAACCAATCATATTGAATTTGCTATGGATTATATTGATTGATTTTGATATCATCTGATTTATGACTTTCCAAATTAGAATATTAAAATATATTTTGATCTGAGATAGATTTTCACTCATAGCCTGGTTATGTATTGAAACCCTATCAGTGAGGGTTAAATGTCGATATTTTGATGTCCTGTTAGTGGGGGTTGCATATTGGTATTTTGATATCCTGCCAATGAAAGTTGTATACTGATACTCTGATACCCTACTACTGGAGATTATGTGCCGATATTTTGATATCGTACTAGTGGATCTTGTGCACTAGTATTTTGATATCCTACCGATGGAGGTTGTATGCTGGTATTTCGATATCCTACCATTGAGTATTGTGTGGTAGTATTTCGATACCCTACTAATGAGATAAAGTATTAAAATGAACGTGATATTTTGAAAAATATTGATTTATGAATTCAAAAATAAATTATGAAAAGACTAAATTTACATAGGTCTTATTTAATTAGTATTGCATATTTTGAACCTTACATGCTTATTTTAAGTAAATTATTATTACTGAATTTATCTAGCTAAAATATATATTATTTACTGGGCTCTAGCTTATTATTCTATATTTTACTATTTTTGCAGATTCATAGAACTAATTTGATTCGAAGATTCGATAAGGGAGAGCGAATTAGAAGCAGAATTTGAAATCTTAATTTAGATTAGGACTTATTGATATTGATGGAAAACTATAGATTATTATTTGTAAGATATTTGATTTAGTTATTTGAATTAAAGTTGTATATAAATTATTTAAATTTTATTCTGCTATTATTTTATGATATCATGATAAGATGTCCTGAATGCTAGAAGAGAGAGTTCTCCGTAAGTATGTGGTGGTTGCCATGACCTCAGACTCACGATCTCAGATTAGGGGTGTGATAATAAGTACGTAAGATCTTTTCAGTAAATAATCGATATGAAACTAAATACATATCCACACAAGTTCTCGCAACAGCTTCTTATTATTTGATTCAATAATACCTATAGGTCTTTTATTTCTAGCCCTCTCAACTTTTGAAGGATTTCAATATTGGCAGAGTCATCAATGTTAATTACTTGAGTAATTATTTCCTTACTTGAATTTCATGACAATCATTAGTGATGACATGAAAAGGGGATTATCAAAGTAAACCAAGTGTTAGTATAAGCGGCATTCAAGTTATCACCAATCATGAATTTTAAAATTAGTTTCTCTTGATTAGTTAGGAAGTCTTCCAAGCACATAGTGAGACCTCATAGGTCATCAAGAAAACCTAGGCTAAGAAAGTTTTGCTTGGTTGGGTGATACATCGATATGTAAATTTTGAGGCTGCAAAACCTTGCCTCTATGTGAGGATAGGCCTTATAAGAGGCCTGTAAGCAAAAAATGAGTCAGGAGCTAATTAAGAATGTTTTGCTTCATTGGTGATACATTAATATCCAAATTTTGAGGCTACAAAATCTTGCTTTTATGTGAGGATAGGCCTTCTGGGAGGCCTATAAGCGAAGAATGAGTCAGGACCTTCAAGCAAACTTGGAGGGTTTCGAGCAAGCCCTCGAAATACCCAAGAACTGCTAGATAGGACCAACATATTATAGTCCTAACAACACTCAAATAGAAAAATAAAAATATTTATATATTCCTATCCTAGAACTTAGACTATTGAAGATCAACTATGTGATCAAAGACTTAATGATAGAAGAAAACCAACAATTGAGTAACACACCAATTGTTAGTATACTGATGGTGAATTAATGGAGATAATGAGCCAAATTGATTATCACACCATGCCATTTTTATATCTTCCTACATTAATGCTAATATCATCAATGTGTTTGATGGCTACTTTCTCACCATTAGTTTAAAAATTAAGAGAAAAATTATAGCCTAGGCTAAGCACGCATGAATCCAAAAATTAAGGTACAAAGGTAAAAGTAAAAAAGAAAAAGAACTTATCTAGGTAAAGATCAAACAAAAGGCATCCCATTATGATCACTAGAACTATAGGATTGAGTTATACCACTCTTTGCTCTTTAATGATGAGTTAGTACTATTTATAATACTTAGTTCATCAATATGATCATACAAATATGGACGACCTTTATGATCACTATTTGACAATTCTTTGACCATGAATCACCAAGATTGCTTTTATGGAAAATATTCAATGTGGATTCGACCTCCCTAGATTATGGACACATGCACTATAGGTTTGAAAGGGCTAAAGGTCATAGAAAAAATTTAAAAGCAATTAAAGTTATCTATGCATAATATATAAATCTAAATTAAAAACTAGAAAAGAAATAATCAAAATAATATCCATCTAAGGATTTGGCAAGGAAGGGGATGCATTGAAACAACTATTCTTCTCCTAAAGACCTCAGAAAAAGCAAATAAAAGGGCTTGGCTTGTGCAATTATGCCAATGCAAATATGCAAGGGAGAGAATAATAAAAAAAAGAAGAGAGGCTACCAAGCTTCATTGAGATATACAAACCAGGCTGATCCTTCTAGTGAGCATCCATTGAATCCTCTACACCATTTGAAACCATCGAAAAATCTAATTTTAGCCTCTATCAAGGCAGAAAATCTTAGAATCTTAAAGTCAACTATTGCAAAGACTTAGAGCTTTTTATCAAAATTTTCATAAGTGATTTCTCTTTCTCTCTTTCCTATTTTTCATTCTTGTTTGGCTTTGCTGCTTGGTTATTTTTATAGAGCTTTTAAGAGAGTCCTAGGATAGGGTATCTCATGCAAGACTAAAGAACATTAGTCAAAGTTGCACAAAAACTTAACAAAAATGAACAAAATCAACTTAAGGGAGTTTGAGATAGAGTGGGCTTCGGTTCCTTTTTGAAAGTGAAAGTAACACCAATGAAACCTCATTGATACTGAATCACAATTGATAGTTACAACTGTTGGTACCTCAAAGTGACAGTTACAATAGACCATCTATTAACTATTGATTGTGGGACATCTCATTATCAATATCTACTTATGATATATTGTTTATTGTCAGTAGCCATCTAATTTGGTTAGATCCTTTTTTCTTATAAAATGAATAGATGAAGTGCATTTGTTAGGCTACATGACATGGCTAGATTGCAATTTTTGAGATGCTAAATGTTATATTATATTTATTGGTTACACATATACTCTCTGTCTCTCCAAATGTTTCAAATACTCAAGTATATATACACATATAGATATATCTATATCCATATATATATTTACACATATATATACAAATATTTTAATATATTTTAATATATTCATATATATATATATATATATATATATATATATATATATATATATATATATATATATATATATATATATATGAATATGAGGGTATTTCTCCATACAACTGTATAATTATTACATGTAACCTCTAATTTGTGGATTTAAAATATATTAACTATCTCTCTGCACATAGGGCAAGGGTTGTATATTTCTCACCTTGCAATGGTGGAAGTCTTGTGCATTAACCAACTTTTCTCCCTCTCTCTCTATCACACACACACACACACATATATAATAATGTATATGATATCTTGATTTCAAATAATTGGCATGAATTATAAGATTTCAATCTTTAATCTTGTTTTAGTGTAACTTTGATGCATCCATAAAATCTTCTTGACCCTTAGCAATTTTTAGGCTTTTTATTTTATTTTTGTTAGACATTTGGTTATAAAATTCAATGTAAAAAAAATGGATAGTATATTTTGGAGATAGGGGTGTTCAATATGCATTATCACCCATCTCCACTTCTCGTCTGATGATACATCCAATGAGGTGGGCTCTTGATCTTTTTCTCCTACGAGTCCTACTTTTTGTTGGGCTAGTGATGATCTTTTAGTCTTATTAACATCTTCTTTTAGGCCCTTTATGCTAATTGGACTATTAATTTTTGTAATTTTTTTGACTAATATTTTGCATATTTTATTTAATGTTTGTAACTAAAGATAGGTTCTTTGCTTTCTGACCAAATCACTAATTTTTTCTTGGAACCCCTTTTCTACACCTCTCTTTTATTCTTTATCATTTCATTTTTTTAATAAAATCTTAATGCTTTTTTCTTAGCAAAAAAAGATGGGTGTTATCAACATGTATATCAGTGATCTCATAAATGTATTCTCTTATTTTGTTTCTTCTAATAATATTATAAATAATAAGTAATAGTAATTAGAAAAATCATTAATACATGCTATATTTACTCTCTTTCTATGCAACTTTTAAAGATAATATTATTAGTTTCATGTTATAAATATTATAATAATATTTTATTAAGCTAACAAATCATACTAACCCTAATATATTTCGCACTCCGCCGCCACCTCTCTTAGTGATTCCCTTCTTTCTTCTTTCCACTTCTCAATACTGCTATGGTCGCTTGATTTTTTTGTGAAAACTAAATTAGTGACCATTGCTGTTCATCAACATCTACTAGTATTAGTTGCTAGCGAAATCAGGTACTCAAATTCTCTCTCTTTTATTACTTTGCATATTTATATATCCATCTTTTTCTCTTTATACCCATCATCACCTTTTGTTTTGCCAATCTCAAATCAACCAATCGTCATATACATCTTAGTAAAATCATAACATCCAATGCTTTCTCCTTGAACCTACTCTAATTCCTTGCATATATAAATAAATATTAATATGTGCTTCTTGAATTTTATCATTTTTGCTAGATAATATGTGATTTTAGCAATAGATTATTTTTATAGTTTTTTTTTTTCTGAAATTATAGTTCTATAACATTAATTTAAGCATTGAAACTTCAACAACTCATAAAAATTTCTTTCTATTTATCCTATAAATATTTTTTTAAAATATGAATAATGATTTTACAATCTAAATAGGAAGAGGAAAGAATTTTTTTCAACTTGGTTAACTCAAATCTCTTAGAAAATAATGAAAATAGTATTGTGAAAGCAGGAAATTAGACCTCTTTTCTTTCATTAATTGAATAACAAAATTAATTATAATTTCTCTTATTTGTACTAGTGAGGTGTAGGGCTCCTAATATAGTTTAAATTCCCATCTAATTAAAAAATTAGTATTTTTTTAAAATAGTCATTGATAAGAAAAATTAATAAAAAATAAAAATTCTTCTAGAATTTGATATAAAATTCTACATCTATTTTACCTCATGTCACTTCATCCAATTCTTCCTAGATTGGAGTTAAAATCCTATCCATAAAAAGAAGATGATTAGCTTGAGCAATTCATTTCAAGACCTAAATTTTATTATATCTCGATGTCAATGAAGGAAAATAAATCCTTTAAAGATGATCAAATCATTTTGAATTAAAGTTATCAATTTAAAAATATTCCTCTAATTGGATGTTATACCAAAAATGTATGGTCTTTTAAAATTTTGATAGGCAAGCAAACTTTAGATATGGTATAACGTACTCTTTATCTTGTTCAAATCTATCTGAAGTAGCTAAAGTGATTTTGGTAATACTTCTAAATAACTTACATCTTTTACTCATATAGCTTGAGCTACTTATAATATATTGACATTATTATATCCAAAGAAAAAATAAAAAGTCTATTGGTACACATCAACATACTGAAAAATTGTATGAATAGAATCTTTGATATTTCAAATTTGAATCTAAAATATTAAAATTTTAAATTATATAAAAAATTATTAATTAAATAGGAAACAAAATATACAACAACATGTCTAATTTTGTAAAGGTTAATTATCAAGTAAATTATTAAAACTATTTTTCATCTTTTGGGCTTTGACATATCTTTGATTAAGTCTTTTTTAAGCATTCACCTTAATATGCACCTAACTTAATTATCTATATGATTGAAATATTTGAATATTAATTAATTTTGTCCCACTCGTAGTTTAAAGTATTGAAATTTAACTCTATATATTCACTCAAAAAAATTTTCAAAAATAAAAACTTGACTAAGCATAAGTTCTATGGAACTAAAATATATTGTTGTTGAATCTATATTACTTAATAAAAGTATATATGCATTTAATACTATAAATAAGTTTCAACTAAAAGTAGCATTTCCTCTCTATTTTTTAAGGATATGGATGCTTTTCAAATAATATAATTTTTAAATAAATATATAATAAACTTCATTCTACTTGTATAACTGTATATCATTTTGTTATTATATGATATTTTGTAATATTTATAATAAGTAAATATACTATAATTTAATTATTTCAAGAGCTTGTACAAGTATTTTTTTCTATTCATTCTCATATAAGTCTATATTTTAATTTATAAATACGCTTCATATGAATCATTATTTTTTATGTCTAGTACTTTTTTTTAAAAAATTTTGAGTCATTCTATTTTTTCATTTTAGTATATTAAAGATCACTTAAAAATTTAGTTTATCACTATATAATTATTTTGAAAACTTTATGTTTTACTAATGTTGGCTAGCCTTATTTCATCTATTTGAATTGATCACACAATGTCTCCTCCATCACTTATTCTGATTCCTACTATAGATTTTAACTAATTAAATTAAATCTTTAATTATAAGAGATATATTTTTTTATCTAGAAGAATTGATTGTATGTAGTTTACATCAAATATTGATGAATGATTTGGTAGAGGAATGAAAACTTATTTTATATGTTTTATAGTATTTATGTATATGTTGATGTATATAGACATTAAAATTAAGCTATATGTTATTATGAAAGATTTGTTTATATGTTTTTATATATTTTTATGATTCATCCATAATATTACTAAAATAGAATAATTTACATATGCAACAAACAGATTTATATATTAAAATATTAAGTATGAATGAGAAAATATTGAAGATTGAATTGTTATATCTATTTTTATTAATATATTTCCAGTAATCTCTAATTTTATTTTTAATTTATTTTTATATAAATATTTTTTATGTGATATAAAGTGTAAAAGTTGTATTTTTATGAATTATCATGAAATATTATTCAAAATAAAATATAAAATATAGTTTGTATACAATATTATATTTGTTATTAAAGATAAGTATCATCATTTTTGTTTATATAATTTGTCATTATTTTAGTTTATTTTAAATATTTAAATAATATAAATGATTGGTATATGACTAAGAAGTAAGTACATATTTATGTTGTATCATTACTACTTAATTTATCATGTTGGATATTACATATCTATTTTAACTATATCATCAAAAAATTACATAATTAAAATTATCTTTTAATTATTTTGCTAATTTAAATCTTGATTTAGTTATAGTTATTCATCTTTTTTTCTAATCATATCTAAGACGTGAGGAGAAAATATAATCTAGATTCAGGACCTATTTTTGATGATCAATATAAAGTTAGAGTCGATCTGTATAAAAGATGATGCCAAAAAGTATTTAATAAACTATTTTTTTAATATCTTTTATAAGTTTACAAAAACTTATGATTAACAATATACTTTATATAAAAATATGTAAAATTCTATTCATAATAATTCAAAAATCTTATTTTTATTAATTCAATCTAAGTACTAATTTAGAGATATTATTCTTATAATAAATAACTTAGATTGTGTGAGGTATAATATCTCAACGTGCCTATTTTACATATCTTTCAATACTCAAAGTTAATTATGACTCACATCTAATCATATTTTAAATATATTAACTTATTTTACTATACAAAACCAATTTTCAATTCTAATTATAAACTAAACTTTCATTTAAGCCATCTCTTTTAAACAATAATTAATATCCTACACTTGCGTAATAAGCTTATTATAGGATATTAATTGCTAGATTATAAGAGAAAAAAGAAATACATATGAATATATATATTTTATTTTTTATTTAATTATATTTGACTCACTATTTCATGAAAGAATTAGTAAAAAATATTTTTATAATAACGCTTGATGCAATAATAATTTTAAAATAAAACATATTTATTAATATTTTTATGCTCTTGATATTTATTTTATCTAGTTTTCAAAGGCCATGATGTGTATGATATTTTAATATTAGTAAAAAAATTATGGCATGTATTGAAAATTGGTATTGATAAATATATTTGTATTTTTGAGATATTCTTAAAGACCTCATTGATAACTTCAAACACATTTTAAATTTATATATATTTTAAATAATTGATATTATTTATTAATTTAAATTTTTTTAGTGATGTTAAATAAATACATCTAAACTTTTATTTTTGTAAAAAAAATTTTTAAAAATATATGCAAGTATTAGACTGATGGTGTGCTTTATCATGTGTATAAGTTTTATCTTTTAATTGTTCTTCATAATTAAATAGTTCTAGCTAAATAATAAGCTTACAATTTTTTTCAAAGTACTTCACTTTTATAATAAAGAGTATTGAGTTATTTATTTACATTAGGGGTTAAGAAGTTATATCATGTCGAAAGTTTTTAGATGTTGTGAAGTTGTATACTAGTTTCTTGTTGATAATTATTGATATTTTAATTTAAATAAGTAGTTTATATTATTCCTAAAACTATGACACTGAGTGCATTATATCAAAGAGTTAGCTTCAAAAGGTAGCATACTTACTCTTCTATGCTTGACAAAATTAAAAGTCATCAATATTAGCCTCTTCTAGTTGTCTTTAGTCATTCCACTAGAATAAATCAAATCTTAATGCATAAATTCTATTATATTTTCATTGTCCTCCTCTTGTTTTAAAAAAATATTATCAATCTATATATTAATGAGCAATAATGCTTATCTAGGGGTCATTGTCCTAATCAACTAACAATTTCAAAATAATATGATGGATTAATAATTTTAGGAAGAGCATATTTTTTCATTATCTAATTGTGCAAAGACCTAACTTATCATATTCTTCACTGACTACCATAGATTTTCTTAGAAAGTAAATATTTATTTCTTATTTGTTCTCTCCAATCATTATTATACCAGTGCAATTTTAGATGCTTAGTAAAAAAAAAATTAGAATGCAACCAATAAATTAGTTTGTGAAAATATCTCCTCAGTTTCAGATGCTTTCTAACTTTAATTAATACCCATTTTAGAGATTTATTGTTTGAGAACAAAAAGACTTAGGAGCAACTTAAAGGCTTAATTGTGCTAGTTAGTAAAACTAGTATAAATACGAGCATGCCAGATCCTAGACAATGCCTTGTATAAAAAATTTTAATATTCTTTATTGTTGTTTTGGTACCAGGAAAAGTATATTAGAATGGTATAATAAAGTGAATTGGACATAATAAATGGCTTGAGATTATGGATTATTGTAAAATTTTCAAAAATTTCTCATAAATAACTAAGGGAGTAGCAACAATTCAAATACAATTTCAAACTTTAAGTAGGACTCATTTTGGAGATTTATTATTTATGGATAAAATGAGTTTGGAGCAAATTAGAGACTCAAGTATGCTAGCTAGCAAAAATAGTGCAAATATGAGTATCCTTAAATTTTAATAAACATGTAGCTTGAAAAGCTATAATGTATTTTATAGTTGATTTATATGAGAGCATGTATTTTGAAATGGTATGATAAGTAAATCTTATCTAATAGTTAGCTAAATATATAGAAAAAGAGAGCTAAAGTATTTTTACATTGGCATTATAAAAGTACAAGATCAATTAATCATCTTTATATCAAGACATCTGTTGAGAGAAAGCATGATGTGCTAATATTAGTCATGACGTAGGGTGAGATCTAGAGGGTTGCAAGGTTTAGTTAGAATATTAGTAACAAAACAACAAAAGGCCCTCCATTAATTTTGGAGTTTACTATACTAGATAACTTCCCCTTGTTCCTATTTCTAACAATATAAAAAAGTTTTGCTCCTTCCAGGCTTTTAGCTGCAATGCTTGATCGACATGTTAGCAGTCCTTAGAGATTTGCAGTGAAATATTAGGAATCTTTGTTCATGATATTTTTATGAAAAAAGCATGCATAAAGGGTTTTAAATATTTATACTTTTCTATGATGGAGACTCTATCTAGTTCATAAAGTGTTTGACTAAGTTCAACAATAGAATTGTAATATTCAGAGACATTTGATCCTCTCGAGAAAAAGGGTGCTTACAAACATATGTGACCCTTTTAGAATCATCATTTGCAACCTCTTCAATCATTTTGCTTGATCTTTCGATGCTTTGTTTAGCCTTGGATCTCTAGCTGGTATAGGCCAAGGGGATACTTTATAATAAAATCTTTCTCTATTGCTCTTTCTCTTCTCTTTCTTTCTTTTTTCTTAGAGAAGTTGTCTATTTTTTTGCCACTTTCCCTCTCTCTATCTCTCTATTTTTGTTCTCATACTTTTGCTTCTCCATGTCAATCCTAGGGTTCTTTCTTTATGTACATATAGGAGAGAGTGTGCACTAGGGTTTGTAATGTGTGAGCACTAGGGTTTCTAGTGTATACCCTTAGTCAGTTTCTCCAGGGTCTAAGTTAGACTTGAATAAAGTAAGGTTGGTGGCTGTCTTTACTTGGGATCTCCGAATGATATTTTACCCCTAAGAGAAAATATAATTTTAAATGATGTAAGGAGAGAAATAGGAAGGATAACTCAATATGGGTGGCTAGCTACTACTTAAACTCAATTGACGTAGGCTAGGTTAGAGGCCCGATAGAGTCTCTGTTGATCATACTTAGCCAAAACCTATTTTTGGCTATTGTATTAGTTCAACTAAAGACTAAGTTAATTCTTGAGTAAATCTAGATCTTACTTAATCTAACTAGAGATGATTTAATGAGAGAATAATTAATCAAAATCATATTTCAATTAATCCTAAGATAGATGGTGCATGCTAAATACATTGTTGGATAGGTCAATCAAGTTCTTGCTCACCAATAACCTCTTCTATAGGTCTGATATGAGGATATAAATCATGTTATCGGACCTCTAGAATATTAGTATAAAACCAGCTGATCTTTTTATTTCTGCACAACTTTTATATTGTAATTGACTCTTCTATAATTTTAGTATCCTCATATGACTATTAAGATCTAATGTACTTGAAAATCTTTAGTCATACTATGTCATCGCCAATTAGAATCCTGGATCATATCATGCTGTTTTTTTATAAAATCACTTTATAGAAAACCTTTAAAATAATCAATTATTAGTTATATTTATTTGTTAGAATAATTTAGTCTTTTCATAACATAAGCAACTAAGTAGGTCCCAAATCCTCCATGTTTGATCATATTTTTATTTTAATAGGGATATTATTCAGAATATCATTGTTAATACAAGACTCTTATCACAAATTCTTATTAGTAACTAGAAAATAGCAAGGTGTCCTACCCCATAGGCTAAGTGGCTACTTGTAAGCTATGAAACTTAGTTTCATAACTTATCCCTTGACAATGATTTTCAAAGTAAATTGCCTATATTGAATGTTCAATATGATAATACACCAAGGTATTGGCGCAAGGTCACTATCCCAATAGAGGAGGTATTCTATATAATCACAACATGCATCGACAACTTTATAAGTGCAACACCCATTGCTGCCTATAGCCTTAAACATATTTAAGTTCTTGAAAATATCCAATCCTCCCTATAATAAACACTTCAACCACCTGGTAATTTCTCCAAGCAGTTGTGGACTTTTTTATGGCTCTAAAGTTGATGTGTAAGATATACACTATACTGTTTAAGCAATCATATAAAGAAAAAATTCTTGAATTATTTCAAATGATGTATACACATATATAAATGGCTTATAGCACATACCTTACTTGAACAATCTCTTACTTACACTTAAAGACATTTACATGCATTTTTTAGATCCATCCAATCTACATGGTTGTGAAGATATTCCCCTTGAGGGATTTAGTTAGTGGCTTTGCCATATCCCTATTAATTTGAAGCAATTGGTAATTAGATATGCATCTAATTATATGGTATTTGTGTCCTATATGCTTTATCTTATGGTGAGACCTCAATTCAACACTTTGGTCTAAATTCTACTATGGTAGACGATAGACCATTTTCTATAATTTCTTTCCCATGTTGCTATGGTATCTCGATAATGGCTAAATTATTGTAGCAAATATCTCGTTGTGTACTCAATATGACATGCATAAGACTTCATTGAAGCAAAATGAGTCTTTTTTATTACATGAATCTCTTTCTATGCTATGGATCTTATACCATCTGAAATATAAAATACTGAGTCAGAAGAGTCATATAATAGATTTTGATAGATTTAATCTTGATTAGAATCTTATCCGTGTAACAAACTTGGTCAAGTCCAATTAATTTTTTATCTCTCCTAAAGTAATTTAATACTTAGAATATAACCAGTTTCTTATCCAATTATGAAGAAGAAAGAATTTTCTCAAACTACTCAGCTCAAATCTCTTAAAAGTATTTTAGAAAAGATAGAAAATTGGCAAAAGTAAGATTTAGGTCCTCTTTTCTTTTATTGATTATTGATTTAAAAACTAAGGTTCAGAGCTCCTATTTATAATAATAGTAAGGACTGCACTTACACCATTTGGGTTAAATTTCTTTCCTAATTCAAATAAGACTAGTTTTCTTAAAATCAACATATTAGTAGAAATAAATATAAAAAAATAAAATACAATAGGAGTTCGATCCCGACTCGTATATCAATTTTATATTCTATTGCTCTATTTAATTTTTAAAGGATTGGAAGATACGTCCAATTAAAATTTTTTGCAAAAAAAAATTTTTAGGTTTGAGTGGGTATGTTTCGAGATCCAAATGATGGAATTTCTATCCATTTCAACCTCTTAGGGGATTAGAACTACATTATAAATCTCAAAAAGTTTCCTAATTTGAATTTTTTTTTTGTATGATATCTAATGATCAATTATGATCTTTAGAAGTTTGGTATATGATTCAACTTCTGATATGACAAATCTTGCTTATAGACCTTATCTATCTTTACTTATAGTGTTTGAAATGATCCAAATCAAATCTGGTGATCCCCTTGGATTAAGGCTCCCCGTATTTAGGACTTGTTTGGTTCGCTAGAAAAGGGAAAGAAAAATATGGTCAACAAGAAGACTAAAGATGCCTCATATTTGGTTGGAGATTTTAAAAGAGAGAGATGAGAAAGTAGTTCCTTTTATGGGAATAATCCACATAGGACATAGGAATGCCACTTTCCTATGGTATTTTTCTATGGATCAGGAATTACGATCATTTTATTTTTTCAGAAATATTGTTAAGCCATCGTATTAAAATGAATCAAACTTAGTCTCTTCAAATAATTTGGAATGTATGCAACCACCTCAAATAACTAATTCTTCTTTAAACCTAGAATGCTCTGTTGCGAATGATTATCCTAAAAAAAATATCATGTTGTTATGGGAAAGAATAGCTCTGAAGGCATAGGCAATCATCTATCTTCTAATTCAAGCATTTCTAAGTTGTAAACCAGGTTGGGTAGTGGAGCTTCAGTAGAGATATTGTAAGTAACATTGGTATTTTCAAATATTGTAAGTAAGAATATTGTATTTAATTCTTAGGATGTAAAAGGTATTTTATATAATTTTTTCAAAAAGTACATAATCAATCAAATATAAGTTACTTCGCAAAGTATGCATTTTATGCTACTTTCCCATAATCAATCAGATATATAACAATAACTTTCTTATATATCATATACCTAGTCCTTAGCTTCTGAGGAAACACATTCTAGTGTTGTAAAATTCTATCGGTGAACTAAAGGAATCCTTAGGAGATTTTGCCTTGCCAAATCAAACTGAAGATGGAGAAATAGTTGCTTCCCTCTCTCATAGTTGAACCACTTAAATTTATTTGAGGATGGTTTCTAATCTTGATCATCTTTTCTCTCAAATCTCAATGAACCACTACTTGCCATGCTTCTCCATTTAGATTTCATGGTAGGGAAAACTCCCTGCCATGCTTCCTTGTTGATGAAAATTGATTTTCTCTTGATATCAATCGATCGATTGTTGAAACCAAGAGATGAGAGCCTAGCCTCTTATGAGTGACATCTATATTTTATATTACCATCACAAACTTATTGTAAGCATTAACAAGTTACTTTGCCTGGGTAGTGGTTGCAAGATCTATGTTTTTATGTATTCTGAAGGCATTGATTATGAATACCTTTCCATCTTTTACGAGATAATATTTTCTACTATGTATAGAAGATTGCATCTTGATCCTAAAGATATGGGCTCCTAAGAGTTACTTAGCAAACGTCCAAAGAAAATACATTGCATGTTACCTTATCAATAAATCCCCCAGTAATTATGAATTTGAAGGCATATAGCTTGGTGATCTTCAACTTAACATCTTTTTGAATCCAATTGAAAAGGTAGGGATGTAGATGAGACTTGGCCTGCAAACCTAGCTTTTAAACTATGCTTTCAGAGATGAGATTTTTTTGACTTTTAGAACCTACAATGTGCCCAATGATCCTCTGTTTAACATGACCAAGTGAAAAAGTTTCACTTGCATCTTTGGATTTGTCTTAGTTGCTATCTTGGGTTGTCTTGACATTAAGCTTAATGTTGAGTCTACTTGCTCAAGCTTGGATAGCTTCTCTACCTTTATAGCATTAAGGATCATCTGCTCTTTTTTCTTGAAATCCTCATCCTTCAACTTATTCCCCTTTAACTATAATTCAGGATAGACCTTCCAACACTTCTTGGTATATCTATTGATTTTAAGTTGATCATAATAATTTTTTTGAGTTGCATTGATATGCTTCTTGCCCTGTTCTTTTTTTTTGATTTTTTGCCACCTTTCTTCAACTTATTATTCTTCTTTTTTTCCCTTGGCCGATTCTTCTCCTTGATCTCCATGGCTTTCATGCTAGCTTAGCCAATATCTTCAACTTGGAAGAACTTTAAGTTCTTTTAGTTGCTCTCGTAGAAGCCTCCAATATATTTCATAATAAATATATGATCATCGATGGAGCTCATGAGCGAGATAGTAAACCTGTAGAACTCGATGGTATAGTCTTGGATGAATTGATTATACTTCTACTATAAGTATCACCACTTGATCCATCGATCATCCTCATGGTGGTTGTTTGGATAGAATTGCTTCTTGATCAGGCTCTTGGATTTGCTCCACATTAAGTTAGAGATCTCATTCTTTCTCATATATGAATTCGATCAGGTAAGGGCATGGTTGGAAAGCTTGAGATGTGCAAGAACTACCTTTGGAAACTAGAGTATCTATAGATAGCAAAATAGATCTCTAATTGGTTTAGCTAGTTGTTTAGTTTCTCTGCATTGATGTCTTCATAGTATATAGGGATCTTGATTGGAGCTTCAATTTTGAAATGTTGAAAAGGATAATTCTGAGTACTTGCAGGTTGCTTATCCTCTTTATTAGAGGGTAGATCCTCAACTCCAAACAATAGAGACCACTTTATTGTAAGAGTTGTTGGTGTTTGCATCAAAGCTATCGTCAATCGAGATATGATCTCAGTAAGTTGAATAATCTTTTTCTGTAGTTGCATGAGACCTCTTCATCTTATCATCTATTGAGATAGACTTGGTAGCCATTTTTTCTTTGTTCTTTAATGTACTTCAAGCATGGATAGCCCTTCTTTCATCTCTTTGCATTTCTTATGTGTCTAGACCATAAAGCCTCTAGAGATGTAGAGGATCGAGGTTGATACCAACTTGATCAAATCTAGAAAAAGAAAAGTCTCCCTTAACCCGCTCAACTGAATCTCTAAAAAAAAATAGAAAACATGGAAAATTGCCAAAAGTGGGGTTTAAATCTCCTTTCATTTAATTGATTATTGATTCAAAAATCAAGATACAAAGCCCCTATTTATAGTAATGGCAAGTTCTACTCTTGTATAATTCGAGTCAGATTGTTCTTCTAGTTCGAATAGGACTATGACTATCTTTCCAAAAACAAATATGACTAGTAAAAATAAATATGAAAAAAATTAAAATTCTAAAAGAAATAGGTCTTTACTCCTACATCAACTTTGCCTCATATTTCTCTATCCAATTTTTCATAGATTGGAAGATATGTTTGGTCAAAATCTTTCTAAAAGAAAAAGACTTTGATTTGACCTACTCATTTTGGAAGGCAAATGATGAAAATTTTTTGACCTATTTCAACTTTCTAGGGGGTTGGCATTACGTCATTGATGTCAAAAAATCATCTGATTTGAGAAAAAAAGATCACCTTAATCACCTGATCAAATATTTAATAAATCTCGACCTTTATTCAATTGCAGATTGTTTAATGGGAGAATAATTAATTTGGAGATAGATGACAAATGCTATACATATTACTAGGGCATGTTAAATTAGTTCCCACTTATCAATAACCTACCTCTACAAGTCTACTATTGTTATATGTTAGCAACGTGGTATATTATGGGGGATATGTAGACTATATCACATTATCGGATCTCTATTGAACCAATTGATTGTCTATTCATATAGAAGCTTTATGTTGTATTTTATTCTCTATCATTCTAGTGTCCTCGTATGACAATTGAGATATAATATATGGGCAAAATTCATAGTCATACAAAGTCATGACTACTTAGAAATCGAGATTAGGTCAAACTCCTTTAGATAAGATTAGTTCTTGCGATTACCTTGAAAAACATCATTTGTTAATTATAGTTACATTGCATTTACACCACATCCTAACCGGCCCATAGTAGAAGCCTAAAGACTAGTTAGATGATGGCCATGTAATATTGTCAGAGACCGGATAATTATGAGAAACTAGTCTTGATAATAAGTAGGCTAAGAGGGTCAGATTTAATTCAATAAAGCAAGTGTGGAAGCCACTAACTCGGAGATAGGGGTAGACTAGCTAAGATATCGGCACATAATCAAACTTCATGACAAACAATCATAGTAGATCATTCAAATCCCTTATAGGTACCTCACAAGATAGGCCGAGTTATGATTAGAAAAAGATTAGTGAAACTAAGTCGAATGATTGCTTAATGCTCAGACTGAGTTCTAGAGGCAGTAGGTACAGATCGATTATAAGTGTGACCTATCAAAAAGGGTAAATAGTGATTTAAGAAATTGATTGTGCCTTATATTAAGGAATGAAGCCTTAGAAGCAAGATGAGAGAGGTGGAACCAGTTGCTAAAAAATTGAGTGTGAAAAGAGGAGATGAGTGTAAAACCAACTATAACGACCATCAAAAGAGAATAGATAGAGCAGTTGTTAGCAAGGATAGGTGTTGGATACTAGAATAAGACAACTATTGAATAGTTAAGGAGGATATTTGTAAGTATGAAATTGTAATCTTAAGAAAGGCAGATAGCCAATAATTGAATTAATTACTTGTTTCATTTATCAATTTATGTTTTGATCATCCTTAGTGTTTTCATTCCTATTTCATAGTCTATATCTTGTAAGTCTTAATCACCACTCTCTTCTCCGAGAAGATAGCAACTGAGTAATGTCAGTCTTCGAAGGTTAAGATGGTAGGACCTACTACCATCTATCCTTTTTCTGCTTTGAACACTGATAGCAAGCCCACATATATTTTCAGCTGGGTCCATTGACTTATTCTTCTTCCTATCCTGAGAGAAGACAGAAAAGAATGCCAACATTTTGTCCAAATTTATTTTTTTCAAAATATAAGCAACTACTTGAGCCCCTAGTCTTCCATGTTTGACCATGTCTTTAGTCTAACATGATGATGGGTTCTATGCTGGGCATCTAGACTGTGCCTTGTATCCAAATCCAGTAAGCTACTATGCTTTCCAGGAAGAACATAGTCCGAAGTATCATTATCGATACTTGAGTTTAGCTAAAATTTATTAATATCTTGAATATAGTAAGATATCCTTTCTTTTAGGTCAAGGGTCCATTTCAAGATGTGCAGCCTAGTTCGCGCCTTAATTCTTGACAATGATTTCTTAGATACATTGATCATTCAATATGATAGCACACTCAAGTATTAATGTGTGGTCACCACTTCTGTGGAAAAAGAACCTCAGGTAGCCATCATACACCTTGGTAGCTTTAAAGGTGAGAGTACTTAATAATATCAAATTTTTTCCATTTTAAACTTGCTGCCACTTGGATAAATTCCTTAGAGCGTTCATAGACCTTTTACTGTATCTAATGCCGATATGTGTCATATATCCTATACCATTTAGGTGATCATGTAAACGAACTATCTGTTGATTATTTCTAATGATGTTTGTAATTATATGCAAATAGCTTTTAGGTCATACCCTACTCTAAGACATGGCACACTACCGAACAAGTACCCATAGGTGAAAGCTTGAAGAAGAGTTGTATTTAGACATATTGATCTTCTGGCTTCATTCTTTGTTATGCTGTCCAATCCTTTATATTTAGATCTAACCAATAAAAGACCTGCTTTATTGTGGCAAATAAAGTAGATTATGAGGTAAAACCAAATTCATCAATTTAAAGCAAAAAAATTATTTCCTTACTAAGCTCCAGTGTGCATTAATTATTTTGAGTTAAAATACATTGACAATCATCAAAAGTCCAGAAAACTTTGTTGGAATTTACTGTTGGAGAAATTTAAAGTAAATGGAGGATGTAAACCCTTTTTTTTTTTTTTTTTTTTTTTGAAAGGTTGAATAATACTTCCTTGCTTAAGTTACAATCAGAAGATTAGTTTGACAACTATTCAATGCGTACTCTGTTTTTATTTTTCTTAAACAAGAAACATAACTTGAGGAGGAGTAATAGAGTTTAATTACAAGTTCTGCTAGATCCTACATCATTTTTTTAAACTCAGTCAAGACTTGGTTTCAAGCTGAGGCAACATTCTTCCTCATCAGTTTTATTCTTACCCATCTGGCATTCATTCAGACAGTCACTTCCCTCATTTTTCTAACATTTGGCTTCCAAGTTTTGTCCTATCTCTACATAATTTCTAAATATCTTTCTAACGGATGACAAAAAGAAAGGCAAAAAAGAAGAAAAAAGTCAAGAAACAAGAGGATGGAGAACAAGATCAATGAGCTGACACAGAAACAAGGAGGCTTAGAAATGGAAGCAGAGAAGATCATGATGAAGAACATGCAAGTTAACAACTATCCTGTTGTACTTGCTACTCATGAGCAAGTTGTCATGGATCGCGCAATGTTTATGGATACACTTAAGCAGTTCCATTCAGCCATGGAAACTAGATTGTCGTATGCACTTCTTATCTTTGATTTCAATGTCTCATTACACATTATTTACTTGTAGTAACACCGATGACATACATTATTTTCTTTATTTTTGTCTTATTGATTGCTTTGGATAAAGGATTCCTATTTTAGGAGGCAAATGTCTTGACTTGCATCTCCTTTATGTACAAGTTACTCAAAATGGAGGAATTGAAAAGGTGATTGCTTTACTTTATCTTCATTTATCCTTAAATTTCATTGCACATTGATGCATAACCATTTAACTCATTTATTGGTTTTCATACATGACATAAAGGATGTTGGTTACCTATGCTAATAACACTAATAAGATCATTCTAACACCATATTTTCACTTGACACAATATAATATTATTTATTTCATTATTTGTTTTGTTATCAATATGAATAGGTTGTTAAGGAGAAGGGGTGGAAGGATGTGATTGCTGCATTTGCCTTCCCAAAGACTACAACTAGTGCAGCATTTGTGCTTAAGAAGTGCTACCTGGAATTTCTATTCCACTATGAACAGGTCTACTTCTTCAGGAAGCAAGGCCCTTCTTCTTATTTGGGTGGGTTCATGGTTGCTACATATTTCTTATCCATTTTTTTTAAAAAAAATATTTTATTTCAAGATATGCATTCATATGTGAAATTAATTTGCAGACTACTTAAATATAAAATTTTCGAAGACTAAGATCAACCGCACCAAATCTACCTCTAGCTCGGCAAAGACAACATCTAAAAGGAAAAGAAACAAGCCTGAGCAGAAAAATAAAGGTAATTTACTTTCTTCATTTATTTAATTTTTCATCCATTCATAGTTGTAGATCACTCAATCTATATTTACTAGCTCATCAAAGTTCTCTCTCTCTCTCTCTCTCTCTCTCTCTCTCTCTCTCTCTCGCATTCATGCATGCATGCACACACACACATATGTATTTATAGATCAGGTTAATTATACCTAGTTTTGTTTCTATATATTTAGCTTGGGCAGTAATAAAACATTAGATAACCTATCCTTATGTTTTGACTATTTCCGCCCCCATCTCTGGCTAGGAAAAGATTTCGAAAACGAATAGCTACACCCAATTTTTAGCATTATTTGGTCCAACATAAACCAAATTACTCTTTGATTCTACCATACCGTGCCAATTTTATGCCAATATCTAGCTTGGGTCTAGGAGTTTCAAAAAAGCATGCCTCATGGAGGTCTCATCATGAGCTGGTTATGTTCAACAATGCCCCTACATGGGCCATGAACTATTTAGTTTTATAGATAGGTTTGAGAATGTTATCACATAATATTATCTTAATCTAACCACCTTTGTTCATGCATTTAAATTCAGACACCCAAGCACATAAGCATTGTTGACCATCAAAGTACCTCATCCTGATCTCCTTTCTGTAGCATCATAACTGTTGCGGCCAATTCCCTCGTCGCCTGGTCACTGGGAACGAGCGCCTGCAAAAAAAAGTCCGTGCTGACCGGAAGTAGCTCCGGCGGGGACCCTCCGACGGTCAAGTCAGAGAGGAGACTAGGCAACAGTAAAAAAAGAATCAAGGAGCTCAACGAGAGAGGGTGAGAGCGAGAGCTAGAGAGGAAGAGTTCAAGGGTTTCGGAAAGACCCCCTCAGCACTGTTGCTTTCTCCGATTTATAGTAAGAGGTGGTATGATCCCGCCGTCGGTGATGTAGACAACTGGAGAGTTGTCAAATTGCCGGGGGTTGTCACGTCGTTGACGAGCTGATAGGTCCTAGGAATTAATTTGTGTCCTTGGTAGGACAGCGCCCCAGGTTTTCTGGCAGGACAACGCCCCTTGGCGGTTGCATGGCATGTTCTTGATAGGACTGCAGCCCATGCCGCTCGTTCGGCGTCTAGAAGGGCCTGCAGAGGTCGGACGTCAGTTGTCCAAACTGACAGTGAGTCGGTGTCGTCCCACTCGATAGGGGGTCGGCGATGGGGGATCGGCTTTAAGGCGATCGGAGGCGGCGTTGGCCTGTTAGGCCGATCCGTTCCGGCCGGGCACGATTGGTAGTTACTGTTGGTGTTGTCCATCGTCGGACAGGCGAAGTCGGTCGGTCCATCCTCATGGATGGGTCGGCATCGGGATCCGTCGGTGAGTCGGCATCGAGGATGGGCCGGCGTCGTGATCTGTCGGTGAGTCAGCATTGGTGAGTCGGCATTAGGATCGGTCGGTATATCCCAACAGTTGTCCCCCCACTCCTGAGCCTGATGTCACATCGGCTCGTGTTTCTACGCGGGTGGGGCATTGGGCGAAAGGAGTGGATTCTTTATTGCATCATGCCTTGATTCTGCTGATCTCACCAGCGGACGATCCGGACAAATCGATGTCAGGCGTCCTGATGTTCGATGATTCGACGTCAGATGATCCAGTGTCAGATGATCCAATGTCGGACGATCTGATGTCGGACGATCCAGTGTCAGGCGGTCTAGTGTCGGACGATCCGGTGTCAGACGACTCAGTGTCGGACGATCTGGTGTCAGACGATCCGGTGTCAGGCGCCTTCTGGGGAACGCAAACCGCCGCCTGGCATCTTCTTTAGGAGCGCGGACCGCTGTCAGGCATCCCATCGGGGATGCGGATCGCCGTTAGTGATTTAATTCTGAGGCGCAGTCTTTCTGTCACGTGTCGGGAGGTCGTTGGACCAGCGTCATTCGTGCAAATGAAGGCGACATGGCCCGATCTGGGATGGGTGCGCCGAACCATCGGGCTGGAGGAGGGCCTGGATGCTGCCACGTGTCGATCATCCGAGAGGTTCTCGTCGGCACGCCCACATCCCGACCGTCGAAAGGCCCTATATATGTGGGGCCACTTGTACTCAAAACCTCACTTCTCACGGTCTTACTGTGGAGACTCTGCCCAAATGGTCTCCTCTCCATCACAGGTAGCTGCTTTCGCCTTCCTTCTTTGGAAGGTCCCCCGAGTCTTGTGCTTCCATTTGCTTTGTTCTTGCTCCCTTCGAGATCCTTTCTTCTTCTTCTTCTTCTCTGTCTTTTCTTTCTTCTTGGTTCTGGTATCATGGCCAGGACTTCTCCTTGGGAGGCTCGGTCGGGGAACCCGACCGATGATCTTCGGTCGACCCCGAAAGTGGAGGTTTCCTCACTTTCGGGGCCGAATGTCGATCGGCTTCGAAATCAGTATTGTATCCCTGAGTAGTTCCGACTCTTCGCTCCTGGGCCGGGGGATGGGTCAACAACCCGCCTGCAGGTCAGATGGCTCTGTACGTCGAGGACCTCCGGGCTGGTCTTCGGCTTTTGATTCTGGAGTTTGTTCGAAATCTTCTAGATTATTACGGACTTTGTCCGGTGCAACTGGCGTCGAACTCAGTTCGGTTGATAATTAGCTTTGCCCTGTTGTGTCAGCTCTTGCCAACCAACCCTCGGATCTCTCTCTTTCGGGCATTCTTTGTCCTCCAACCCCACCCTAAGGCCCGAGGGTGGTGGCTCTTCAATCCCCGAAATGGTCTTTTTTTCATCACTGGTCTTCCATCGTCCATTCATGGGTGGAAGAATCAGTTTTTCTTCATTTCCTCTTCTTCTCCCTGGGGTTTTCCTTCTCGCTGGGGCGTGCCTCGGACCGAGGCGAACGAGAACAGCCGAGTGGAGGCAGATGATCGGGAGGATTTCTACCGACTCAAGGACATGTCGGTACCGAAGCAGAGGGAGCTTGTTACCGAACAAGCCCTCTATGATGCTGGCCTGAGCCTGGTCCCCCATCTAGGTACCGCCCGATCCATCGATTGTCTTTTCGTTTCGCGCTTGTCTCCGAACATGTATTGATTCTCTTATCAAAATTGCAGGGATGCCGTCGAGGATGAGGCCGACCGACGCCGAAATCAGACAGTATGCGGCGAGGAAGAGGTCGGCGTCCAGGGTCGGGCCCTCACGACCTCCGAAGAAGCCCTCGATAGCAGCACCGACCGCCATCGCATCGACGGCCGATCAGTCGGAGCCGGTCAATCATGCTTTCGGCTCCGACAGTGCTACCGGAGGAGCAGCCGGTGGAGGGAATGATCGAGGAAACATTGGCGGTTTCACCGATGGAGGAGGCATCGGATACCGTTCGAAAACCCGAACGTCATCCGGCGGCGCCCGCTGCTGCCGCAGGGGGTGCTCAATCAAGCTCGAGCATCCCCTCCTTCCCCGACCTACGGGCCTGGGCGGCCGATTGAGGGAAAGCCCCGATGGCCCCTGCTGATGACCCAAGGTCGGGGAGTCGCACCGCGTCGCCTGGCGCCCGGGTCCCTGAGGGAGCGTCAGCCCTGGCCGACCATAACTTGGCCAGGAGACTATGTCAGGGGACCCTCCTCCCAGCCGACGTGGAGGTTCTAAAGGCTCGGCAGGTGATCGAGATGCTGTCTTCTTTTTATCCGACCATGATCGGGGTAAGTTCTGCCTCGCCTCCTTCCTCCTTACTGTCTTTGTTATTTCATCTTTCTGACGGTCAGTTCTCGTTTGCAGTTGATTTACACTATGTCCGAACTGGAGGCCGGATACCGGAGGTTCGGGGACATCCGGGCGGCCTGGAAGGACAGGGCGACGGTCGTCGAAGCCGACAAGGCGGTACTGGTCGAGCAATTGAAGCTGTCGACCGATCGGGAGGCGAGGCTTGAAGACGAGATCTCTCATCTCGGGGCCGAACTTAAGTCGGCCCGAGGGGAGGTCAAGCGCAAGGGTCGGACCGCGCACCGATTGCGGTGCGAACGGGACGGCATCGTCGTCGAGCTTGAGGCTGAATGCGAGCAGCTCCGGGTTAGCCTGGAGAATCTTGCCAAGGTCGAGGAGGACTTGTCGATCGTCCAAGCCGACGCCGACATAGTGAAGGTGAAGGCAGAGTCGACGAAGGAATCCTTTGATCGAACGAAAGCGGAGGCGAGGTCGGCGAAGGAGTCACTAGGTCGGGTGGTGGAGGACTTTC
Organism: Elaeis guineensis; assembly: GCF_000442705.2. Lineage (NCBI taxonomy): Eukaryota > Viridiplantae > Streptophyta > Magnoliopsida > Arecales > Arecaceae > Elaeis > Elaeis guineensis. The sequence goes on from NC_025996.2 coordinate 134,587,660, forward strand.
GCAGCTCCGACAGATATCGAGAAGAACTCCTGGAAAGCGGCTTCGCGTCGTATCGGGTGGGGTACGAAGATGTTCGGGTTGCAGTCCAGGCTTTGTACCTGAAGCTGGACCTTAGCGATATCATCCCCCCAGGATCCGAGGACCAAGCCACAGAAGAGGTGGCCGACCCATCGTCGGGAGATGCTGCTGCGGTGGAGGAGACCGTCCCAGAGCAGATCCCCGAAGAGGAGACGGCTCCGACCCCCGACCCGGCTCCGACCTCCGACCCAGCACCGACCTCCGATCCAGCACCGACCGTCGATCCAGTGCCGACCAGGGTGGATGCACCGACTGTCCCTGAGCTCTTCCCGATCGAAGAGATCGACTCCGAAGGATGATCGGGGTCTTATCACTTTTTGTTTTGCTTTACATACTTGTAACTGGGCTTCGGCCTAATTTTGTAGACTTGAATACACTTGAGAATACTTTCAATTGCATTTTCAACTTCTTCCCTTCGCGTGTCAGGATGTGCTCTGACTTAGAGTCGTAGAGTCATAGAGTCGCAAAGCCATAGAGTCGTAGACCCGACGTACCACATTAGGTCACTCAGCGACATCCCAAGTCTTTAGTCGAGGTAGTCGGTAACATACGCCATAGGAAAGGCAAGGCGAACTCCGATCACGAACCGTCCGTCCGGCGGTCGTAGTGCACGTCCGTTGGAGGCCTGAGCCAAACATCCGTCGCTCGGTCATGAGTCGAAGGTCAAAGTCGAATGTGCATCGTCCTAACACGAGTCAGGCACGTTCGTTAAGTCGGGGGTCAACCGGCCTCCAGACACGCATCCGTTGGGCCGAATGACGTCCGACGTTGTCAGTCGGACGGCATCGACGCGTTTGGTCGAAAAAATGATGGTAAGTCGGGTTCCCATTACCCAGACTTAGGTCGGATACTTACGTCGTGTCGTGTGATAAACGGTGGTGAGCCGAATATCCTTCGACCGATCGTGACCTGGTCGGTAAGTTGCGAACGCGATGTTGGTCGCGTTGACGCTTTGCCTTTCTCGACCGGGGCCGAGTCGGCAGGTCAGCCGATCGTTCTGTCCGATCATTTTGCCCGAGAGTTTTAGCTGTAGAAGGAGTGTAACTCCCGTCGTTGTGGATATGTTGGTCCTTTTAAGCGCCCGATGCATTATCGGCGATCGGGCCGTTGGTCCCCAGTGGAACGTTAGGCTCAAGTCGGGACGTCGGGACTCGTACTTCTTGACGAGCGCCGACCCACGGTCGAAGAGTCAAAATCCTAAGTTCTGAGGTTTTGAAATTGAATTTGTATTCCAAGTGAAGGGATACAGAGTTCACTGATAGTACAACCTCAGATTGTTGGCATTCCAAGTCTGTGGGATGGTTGTCCCTTCTAGGGTCTCTAGCCGGTAAGCTCTCAGCTCGTAGGTGTCGGCTATCTTGTAGGGTCCCTCCCAGTTTGGGGACAACTTTCTCCGATCCAGGGGCTTCGAGACTTCTGCCTTTCTTAGGACTAGATCTCCAGACCTGAAAAGCTTCGGTTTGACCTTGGCGTTGTAATATCGGACCACCTTTTGTCGGTAGGAAGCCATACGGAGTTGCGCCTCGCGTCGGAGTTCGGGCAAAAGGTCCAAGTCAGCTCTCCGACACTCGGAGTTGTCTGGCTCGCGATACTGCTCGACTCTGGTCGATGGTAACCCGATCTCCAGCGGGATCATGGCTTCCGTTCCATAGGCTAAGCTGAAGGGAGATTCTTCGGTTGGGACACGGGGCATCGTTCAGTATGCCCACAAGATAGAGTTCAATTCTTCGACCCATAGACCTTTGGCTTCATTTAGTCGGGTTTTTAGTCCATGCAGGATGGTCCGGTTGGTCATCTCGACCTCATCGTTGGACTGTGGATGCCCGATCGAGGTTAGTCGGTGCGTGATATGAAACCTCGCACAGAAGCCTCTAAAGTCCTGGTTGTCAAACTGTCGCCCGTTGTCGGTAATGATGATGTTTGGCAATCCAAACCTGAAGATGATGGACTTCTGAACGAAGTCTTCCATCTTCCGCTCAGTGATTTGCGCCAAGGATTCGGCTTCCACCCACTTAGTGAAGTAGTCGATCGCGACGACTATGAACTTTCGTTGTCTGGATGTTGGAGGAAAGGGTCCGAGTATGTCGATTCTCCACGGGGCGAAGGGCCACGGGGCGATGACTGGAGTAAGCTGGCTGGCGGGTCGGTGTTGTATGTTGGCATACCTTTGGCACGGTTCATACCTCTGAACCAACTCAGCCATGTCCTTCTTCATAGTGGGCCAGTAGTAACCCTGCCGCAGGACTTTGTAAGTCAAGAATTTGCCCCCCAAGTGATCACCGCATATCCCTTCATGTACTTCTCTGAGGGCATAGTCTGCGTCGGTCGGCCCCAGACACTTCAGTAGGGGAAGGGAGAATGACCTTTTGTATAGTCGGCCGTCGATCATCACATATTGGGAAGCCGCCCACCGGAGTCGTTTGGCTTCTGCGGGGTCTTCAGGGGTAGATCCGTCGGTCAGGTACTGAGCGATCGGATCCATCCAGCTCGGCTCTGTCGCCAGTTGCAGCACCTCTTCGACCTTGTCGATGCTCGGTTGTTCAAGACTTTCTACGAACGTCCGGCCCAGGGTACCGTAGTCGGATGTCACGAGCCTGGAGAGTGCGTCAGTCCGAGCATTTTTCGCCCTGGAGATGTGGAAGATCTCGAAGTACTTGAAGGGTGCTACGAGATCTTTTACTTTTTGGTGGTATTTGGCCATGGTCAGATCCCGCGCTTCGAACTCGCCTTTGACCTGTCCAACGATCAGTTGAGAGTCAGAGAAGATTTTGAGTCGGTCGACCCCGAGCTCCAGTGCCAACCTCAAGCCCGCGACGAGTGCCTCATATTCGGCCTGATTGTTGGAGGCCTTGAAGTCGAATCAGAGAGCGTGCTTGGTAACCACTCCCTCCGAGTTGGTGAGCAGGAACCCGGCCCCGCTCCCTCGAGCGTTGGAGGCTCCGTCGATGTGCAACACCCAGGTTGAATCAGGGTCACATTCGGAGGTCCCAACCTCTTCGGGGCTCCCTTCTCCCGACGCTCGATCGGTCGTCGGGCATTCCATGACAAAGTCGGCCAGAACCTGGGCTTTCAGAGCAGGTCGCGGCCGGTATTGAATGTCGAATTCGCTCAGTCTCACAGCCCACTTCGCCAGCTGTCCTGATGTGTCAGGGCAGTGCAAGATTGCTCTCAGAGGTTGGTCGGTGAGGACCATGATAGCGTGCGCCTGGAAGTACGGACGGAGCTGCTGTGCTGAAATGACCAGAGCAAAAATCATTTTCTCTGCCTTCGAGTACCGAGTCTCGATTTTGTGAAGCACTTTGCTGACGTAATATATCGATTGGTGAACTCGGTTCTCGTTCTCTCGGATGAGCACCGAGCTAACTGCCTCCGGGGAGATAGCCAAGTAAAGATACAGTATCTCCCCGACCTCTGGCCTCACAAGTAGGGGCGGAGAAGTCAGATATTTCTTCAATTCCTCGAAGGCTTGTCGGCACTCATCCGGCTAAGAGAAATGCTTTGCCTGTCTCAGGGTTTTGAAGAACGGGAGGCATCTCTCGATCGATCGAGAAATGAATCGACTGAGCGCGATGATCCTTCCGTTGAGTTGCTGCACCTCCTTTTTGGTGTCCGGATGTCGCATGTCGACGATGGCTTTGATCTTCTCGGGGTTGGCCTCGATTCCTCATTGCGAAATGAGGAACCCGAGGAACTTTTTCGAGGTCACTCCGAAGGCGCACTTAGTCGGGTTCAGCTTTATCCGGTGTCGTCGTAAAGTGCGGAAGGTTTCTTCGAGATCTCGCACATGATCCGAAATTTGCGCACTCTTCACCAGCATGTCGTCCACATACACTTCCATATTGCGCCCGATCTGGTCTTTGAAGACCTTGTTGACAAGTTGCTGGTAGGTGGCTCCGGCGTTCTTCAGTCCGAAGGGCATTACTCTGTAGCAGTAGAGGCCCTTGGCGGTCATGAAAGCCGTATGCTCCTCGTCCTCGGGCGCCATCCGAATCTGATTGTACCCGGTGAAGGCATCCATGAAGCTGAGCAGTCGATAATCGGATGTCGCATCCACCAGCTGGTCGATCTTCGAAAGTGGGAAGCTATCCTTCGGACAGGCCCGATTCAAGTCGGTGTAGTCGATGCAGATCCTCCACTTCCCGTTGGCTTTCTTCACCATAACAATATTGGCGAGCCAGTCGGGATAGGTGGTCTCTCTAATGAAGCCCGCCTCGAGTAGCTTATCCACTTCCTCGTCAATGGCCTTTTGTCTTTCAGGAGCAAAAGACCGCTTCTTCTACCTCACCGACCTCATCGCTGGGTCGATGTTGAGTCGGTGTGTCATTGTCTCCGAGGGGATGCCCGGCATATCCGCTACCGACCAAGTGAATACGTCGGCATTGGCCTTCAGCAGCTCCGATAGCTGCCGTCGCTCGGGGTCGAGTAACTGAGACCCGACTCAGACCACTCGTTCGGGATTCTCTGTTATCGGGATGGGAACAAGCTGCTCGGCCGGTTCACCCCATTCTTCTTCTTCCCGTTGGTCCAGCTTGTCGACTGTCAGGGGGCCCTTCGATTCGTCGCTTTGAGCAGAGATCTGAAAGCATCGTCGGGCGAGTTGTTGATCTCCGTGCATCTCTCCGACTCCATTTTTGGTCGGAAACCGAACCAGGAGATGATATGTCGAAACTATCACCTTGAGGGCGTTTAGTCCGGATCTTCCAAGTATGACGTTGTAGGCCGAGGGCACTTGGACGACCGCAAAAGTCAAGTGGATGGTGCTTTGTCGTGGTTCGGTTCCAGCCGTCACGGGCAAAGTAACTTTCCCTTCCATCGTGACAGCATCTCCAGCGAAGCCTATCAAGGGTGTAGAGACTTTTTTGAGTCGGTCAGCCGACAGTCGTATCCGGGAGAAGGTCGAGTAAAACAAAACGTTCGTTGAACTTTCATTATCTACAAAGATTCTTTTTACATCATAATTGGCTATTGTTGTCGAGACAACAACAGTATCATCATGAGGAGTTTGGATGCTCCAAACATCTTCATCTGTAAAAGTAATTACATCGTCCGGGCGCAGCCTCTTCGTCGGTTTCCCTCCAGCGGACGTCCCCGGGCCCAGTCGTTTGGAAATCATATTGATGACCCCGGCCGTAGGTTGGTTATTCGTTACTTCTTCAGTCGGCTGGGGTAGTCGGTCGGCGATGGGCCGGGTCGGCGGATTCCTCCGGAACTTGCCGAGATATCCCTGGCGTATGAGGGCTTCAATCTCATCCTTAAGTTGGATGCATTGCTCGGTATTGTGGCCGTGGCCCCGATGGAATCGACAGTACTTTCGTCGGTCGAGGCCCTTTGCCTTCAGAGGCGGAGGCCATCGTAGATATTCTTTCCCTTCGATCTCCATCAAAATCTGTGCATGAGGAGCAGAGAGAGGAGTATAGGAGTCATACCTGGGGTGCGTCGGCCTTGGACTCCACCGTCGAGGCGACCTCTGGTTCCGTCGCAGAGGTGAGACCCGACTGTCGGTCGGGGGCCCACTAGGCTCGATCGGAGCCCGATCTTTCCTTCGCTTCTCCTTCGGGCCCTTGGACTCGGTCAGACATCGGTTGGAAGCTCCTTCGTCTGCACGCATGTACTTGTATGCGCGCTCCAGCAGTTCGGCATACATCCGGGGGAGGGTCTTGTCCAAGGAGTAAGTGAATCGGGATGCCCTCAGCTTCCGCTTCATGGCCGAGATGGCCATGTCTTCATTGAGGTCCCGAACCTCAAGCATGGCCGCGTTAAATCACGCCACGAAGTGTCGGAGTGTCTCGTTTTCTCCCTGTTTGAGGGAGAAAAGACTATCCGAAGTTCGTGGTGGCTTCTGGTTGGTGCTAAAGTGGGCCACGAAGGAATGCTCGAGCTACCCAAAGGAGTGGATACTTTTCGGACGAAGGTCGGAGTACCAGGCCCTGGCAGCTTTGCGAAGTGTGGCGGAAAAGCCGATGCAAAGAAGAGCGTCGGTCACCCCTTTAATCTTCATGAGAGCCTTGTAGCTCTTCAAGTGGTCGACTGGGTCGGTGGAGCCGTCGTAGGGCTCCACGTGTGGCATCTTGAACCGATTGGGGATCGGTTCGTCGAGGATGAGTCGGGAGAGAGGTTGGACGATCTGAAAGTCAACGTCGTTCGAGGACTTCTGTCCGTCCACCTGCAGTTGGGCAAGCCGACGGTCGATCTCTTCGAACCTGCGTTCGTAGTCGTCGATCCGTCGGTGCTGAGAGATCCCGGGGGTGGAGTCTCCCGATGAGTCCGAGAGAGAGGCGGACGGTGTTCGCGGTCGCTTCTCCTTCCTCGCTCGTTCCAGCTGGGAGGGAGATGGCCGTCGAGACCGATGGGTGTCACGCCGCGGCCGCCCCTCCTCCTCTCGGTGAGAGCGCTGTGGCAGGTGCTCCCGAGGAGGCGACGGAGACCGACGTGGGCGTCGGCGGCTGCTCTTGGAGGGCATCGGACGTGCCGTCGGTTACTCGACCGGCAAGGACGGCAACCGGATCGGTTATTGCTGAAGGCTTTTGACCGCGTCTGTCAGCACGGTCATCTGCCGCACGATCGCCACGATCTGTACCTCCGTGGTCACCGCGGGATGTGGAGAGCTAGGTTCCGCCATGGAGGGTGGAGGAGAGGCCTCTTCCCGGCAGAAAGAGCACCTCGTCGATCCGGTGACCCTCGATCGCTGAGCTCCTGTCTTTGTCATCTTGGGAGATGTTTCGAGTTCCGTGAGGGTTATAATCCCTGGTGCTGTCGTTTCCCCCTTCCTGGCGCGCCAAAACCTGTTGCGGCCAATCCCCTCGTCGCCTGGTCGCCGGGAACGAGCGCCTGCAAAAGAAAGTCCGCGCTGACCCGAGGTGGCTCCGACGGGGACCCTCCGACGGTCAAGTCAGAGAGGAGACTAGGCAACAGTAAAAAAAGAATCAAGGAGCTCAACGAGAGAGGGTGAGAGCGAGAGCTAGAGAGGAAGAGTTCAAGGGTTTCGGAAAGACCCCCTCAGCACTGTTGCTTTCCCCGATTTATAGTAAGAGGTGGTATGGTCCCGCCGTCGGTGATGTAGACAACTGGAGAGTTATCAAATCGCCGGAGGTTGTCACGCCGTTGACGAGCTGACAGGTCCTAGGAATTAATTTGTGTCCTTGACAGGACAGCGCTCCAGATTTTCTGGCAGGACAACACCCCCTGGCGGTTGCACGGCATGTCCTTGATAGGACTGCAGCCTATGCCGCTCGTTCGGCGTCTAGAAGGGCCTGCAGAGGTCGGACGTCAGTTGTCCAAACCGACAGTGAGTCGGTGTCGTCCCACCCGACAGGGGGTCGGCGATGGGGGATCGACTTTCAGGCGATCGGAGGCGGCGTTGGCCTGTTAGGCCGATCAGTTCCGACCGGGCACGAACGGTAGTAAATGTTGGTGTTGCCCATCGTCGGATGGGCGAAGTCGGTCGGTCCATCCTCGTGGATGGGTCGGCATCGGGATCCGTCGGTGAGTCGGCGTTGAGGATGGGCCGGCGTCGTGACCCATCGGTGAGTCGGCATTGGTGAGTCGGCATTAGGGTCGGTCGGTATATCCCAACAATAACCCACTAGCTACAATTTGAATTCCTTTTTGTTGCTCATCCATTTGATGGTTAGTGAAAATATTGTGAGTAATTTTTGCATTAACATTGCATGGATCATGAATATAACATTACATTGGCCAAAGAAAACTAGTGTTATTCCGAAAATGGTATGAATAATCTTTTAAAAGAATGATGTCTAACTTACATGGTACAAATAGTTCACCATCTCTACATTGTGCTCCAGAAATCTTTCAAAATGCATATGATTGCTTTGCTGAATGTTAGATTATTGCTTATGCAAAACATTTTTCTGGACCATTTAAGCACTAACATAGGCAATGGCATTTCCAGGTATTCGCAATATTCCTATTTCTGGAGACATAGATGGAGAATTTGAGCATGGTTACTTTGTCACCATGAGGGTGGGAGCACAAGCACTTCGTGGAGTAATATATAAACGTAAACAGTCCTCAGAAGCCGTACCCCCTGCCAGTGGAAATACCAGTAATGCTGGTGTCCCAGATGTGTCCCCAGCTCAACCTAGCTGCAGCAGAGCAGAGGATAATGCTGGAAATCAGAGTGTGGATGAGGGAATGGAAAAATAGACACCAGGGCTAAAAGCCGATAGTGTTGTCAACTTGATTCAGATCTGAAGAAGAATTCCTAGACAGAACTTGGAGTCTTTCTGTTCAATTTTTTACTTAATGTACTGTGCATGGGTTGAGAACATGTTTGAAACATAATCCTACAAAACATTAAACATAATCCTTCTCTACTTAACTATTTGGGGCACAATACACAAATTACACTTCATTCATTAACCAAAAGATTTCAAGGCAACAACCAGTCATGCAAACTTTTAAGGCACTTAGCTGAAAAGTAAATGAGAACTAGATTGAAATTTAGTATGGTAGATAGACTAGTCCATGGACAGAATTTCAGTGCCACAGCTCCCTGATTAGTGAGAAAATGCCCTCAAATTCATTTGCTTATATTATTTACAGTAGAGAAAGTTCATCTGAAGTTGGCCAAATCATCACATTTTTTCTATGGCTTAGTCTCGCAAAAATTCTCCCAACTTGTCTTGGAGCTTTGAATCAATCTAAATGTGATGGGAAATAGGCGCTTCAATCTGCTATGTAGTTTCAATATTCTGTGGATGGTTGTCAATGTGATTATGTGATCATAAATTTTCATTAAAAGAAGATTATGTGATCATAAATGCTCCTTATATTCCAAATGACCTAATAATGGGAGATGCTTAGTGTGAATCCTGCTCCACTTTGTCATTGCTGATTTCAAAAAAAGGCTTGCTCTTTTTCTTTGGAAAGTCGAAGCACCAATACATGTCTAGTATGAACACCAAAAAGGTCAAAAAATAAAAAAGAATATCCTGAATGCCATTGATAGGACTGTTGTCCCAGTCTAAGTGATCCCTCTAGTATGCTCCACTACGAATGAGGCCACCAAGTCTCTGACACTATTGGCCTCACGATATATGTGCCTGATATCAATCAAGAAGCAACACTAAATCAATCATCGAATATGACAAAAAAGTGGGTGTACTGCTGTGTCCCTTGGCCACTCCCGTAACTAGCCCATGATAGTAGCCAAGTTCCCATCATCTTTGAGTCTCTTTGCTCTTGGTCTCAGCCTTGCAAAGGAGAGACTTGCTCAGGCAGCCTGCAGCTCCACTACTAAAGGCTTGCTTTTTCAAAGTAAGCAAAGACACTGATTGTATAGCACCTTGGTAAAACGTACAATATCGAATGATGATGAAATAGTGGATACTAAATTGGAGGATGTGAAGATAGCATGATATCATTCAGTCGGTAAAATACCTATCGAAGGCAGTTTCAACAATATTCTGACATTCTAGGAAGGAGTTATGACGTTATATATTAATATTATGATATCTTATAGGTAAAACAAAATCAAAATTTTTTTTTGATATTTTTATGACATCTTAGATTGAAATGAAGACATTCGATGTTAAAATTATGACATCCTATCGATAAAATATCTTTCAAAAATATTATAATTTTAACATAAAATATCATAATTTTGAAGCAGGATATTATAAAAATTAAAAAAAATTTTGATTTTATTTTACCTACAGGATGTCATAATATTAATATATAATATCATAACTCCTCCCTAGAATATTATCATATTATCGAAATTACATTCGATAGGTATTTTATCTATAAGATATCATAAGTTTAATATATAATATCATAATTTCGATCCAGGATATCATAAAAATATCAAAAAAAAATTTTTGATTTTATTTTACCTACATGATATCATAATATTAATATATAATATCATAACTCCTTCCTAGAATGTCATAATATTATTAAAATTATCTTCGATAAATATTTTAGCTATAGGATGTTATAATATTAACATAGAATATCAAAATTTTAACATAAAATATCATAAAAATATCAAAAAAAAATTAATTTTATTTTACCTATAGGATGTCATAATATTAATAAATAATAACATAATTTAGATTTAAAATATTATAATATTATCATAATTATCTTTAAAAAATATTTTATCTATAGGATATCATAATTTTAACATCAAATATTATAATTTTGATTCAGAATGTCATAGAAATATCAAAAAAAAATTTGATTTCATTTTGCTTATAGAATGTCATAACATTAATGTATAATATCATAATTTGGATATGAGATATCATAATATCATCAAAACTATCTTCAAAAGATATTTTACTCATAGGATGACATAATTTTAATATCGAATGTCATCATTTCAATCCAGAATATCATAAAAATATCAAAAAAAAATTTTAATTTTATTTTACCTACATGATATTATAATATTGACATATAATATCATAATTTGAGTTTAAAATATCATAATATTATCAAAACTACCATCGTTACGTATTTTACGTACAGGATGTCATAAGTTTAATATTGAATATCATCATTTCAATCTAGGATGTCACAAATATGTCAATTTTTTTTTTAATTTTGTTTTCCTTACAGAATGTCATATATTAATATATAATATCATAATTTAGGTCTAAAATATCATAATATTATCAAAACTATCTTCGATAGGTATTTTACGTACTTGATGTCATTATTTTAACATTGAATATTATCATTTTGATCCAGAATGTCATAAAAATATCCAAAACTATATTTTTGAGCTAATATCATAATATCAATCTAGAATATCATGACATCCTTACTTATTATATTTTTAGATAAAAATTTTATTATATACTGTATTTAAAATTAAAAAAAAAAATTATTTGAACCTACCTAACGTATTCACTTTGTTTAACTACTAAAGAGTTACTGTAATAAAAGAGCTATCACAAAATCATAATAAAACATCTACAGATAGTATTTTACTTCCTGATGGGTGGGATATGTTGCTTGGATGGATAATATTATCTAAATGCTACTTAACAACTTCGGATTCACAATTGTGGATGAATTTTTTTTTTTGGATGGGCATAAGCTGAATAAAATGAGAAAGAAGAGAGAGAAAAGTAGCATTTGAAATGTCCAACCAAACTGCAAAATAGTAAAAACATCATTTTGGAGGAAAAGGATATTTTCATTATGTTAAATTTGAAAAATAGATTATGATATATATTAAATGTATTCAGTGATGGAATAGCATACCGTCTCTATTTCTTTGCTGCCTGCTTGTTGCTGCTCACATTCTCCATAAATTCTTCACGATTTTCTGATTTTATAGGTGAAAATTGGGCTCAATTGAGCAAGAATCAGATTTTTAATGATTGTCAAACTCCCAGACCCCTACCAGCCATTGGATATTGATCAGACGGCCCAAAAATGGCTCAAATCAGTCATATAATAGGTTGGCGATGATTATAGCCATCGGATTGTAGTTGGGTCATGATATGGGCTGTTGGATGGTGCAACAGAAGCCTCTATCTCGATTCTCTCAGTCGACAGCTCTCTGGACCGTTTGATCATGTGCAAGATCACTTTCAGCCATTTGATCGTGCCAAATAAGTGGGCCACCACTGCTGGATATGGTTAGAAAGAACCACAGCCATCCAATCGTATGTTAGATCGCCCATCAGCCATTGATCGATGCATAAAAGCCTCTTGCCCCTATGAACCATGATGTGGACCGCGATGGATTTTTGTGGACCGTGTGCTCGCACCTATGGACCGAGCGATCGGTCCATGGTGCACCAACTGATTAAATGGGCTTGGGTTTGGGCCAATTTGACTTGATTTTGAGTCTGATTTGCTTCAAATTTAAATCATTCTAACCCTTGAATTGAGCTTTTTACATTAACAACCATCATTCCTACAAAACATCAATAGAAGCATCAATTTTTAAAAATAAAAATAAAAATAAATAAATAAATAAATTAATATTTTTATTAATATGTTTATGGTACTTATCACATCCCTCAACTTAAACTTTACTCATCTTTGAGTAAAATAGATAAATTAATAGTGCGTACCAACTCATCTTTGAATTGAAAGTTATCCTAGGTATTTTTAAAGGTAGCTGATACTCGATCAGATTATTAAGGAGGCACTTTATTGGATTATTAATTTGATCCAATTAGTAGTTAAGTGAAATCGATAAAAATTTTTAGAGTTTTTTTTTTGCCAACTTTCCACCTCACTCTTTAAATCCTCTAACTTGCTGTGGATTTGGTGTGGTATCTTTTTATAATTTAATCCTCTTATTCTCTCTTTTTTTTCTGTCTTTTTTTTTGTGTGCATGTATAGTCAGTGCAATGTCCAAACCCCTTAAACTTTCTAATTAATTCTTGTAATGAGCTTTAGACCAATGACTCCCAAATCAGTTGATTTTAAGGTATTAGATGTAGAACACCCTTCCGGCTTACTAACTCGAGTTAAAAAGTCTACGAGTTAAGACTGACTCTACAAAAGATTTCTTCACATTCTCACCTTTTGATACGAACAACAATGTTTACTTAGATGAAGGGGCTTGATTACTCAGAGAAAAATGCTAAAAACTTATTTTATTAAGGTGGATTTTTTGGATACTTTGACTTTTCCACTTGTATCCCCATGAAGTAGATTTTTTATTAAGATTAATGGACAGAAGGTTTTGAAATTGCTCCAATTTTTTTTTTTTGATCTAAAACTTGCCATTTATTGGGTTTTCTTAATAATTTACCTCTCAATATCTCTAAAATTATCTAGATCATTAATCAATCATTGATTAGGGTGCCTATGTAACTTCAAATTGAGATAAAATTCAGGTACACACAACTAATTATTTCTGACCATACTCGAGGACTTAATTAAATCAGTTTTTCTCTCCCCAACTTAAACGATATTGTCCTCAATGGAGGAGACAAATAGAATGTGATAAGTAAAAAGAAGGAAAAAGGAAAGAGTTCAGCTGGGCTTAATTTATTCATGGTTTAGTCTGGGCCTTGAGGGCAACAGATGTAGGGCTCCCCCCAACTTAGGTTCAATAATCCTTAAGTAGTTCCTAAATAAATCGAAAAGAACAAAAAAAGTAAAATACAAAAAATTGAATTATCTCCTAACAAACGCTAAGTTTAATATCTTCAATCAAGCCTCGTGAAGCTCATTATTATACATATACTAGTTCTATCAAGTTGATGGGTATACCTAGTCATGGCGGATGGTTGGATGAAGTCCAATCGGTGATGGTCCACACTATATTTTCTTGATGACATATGTTTGGATTATGATTAGCAGGAAGTGGCTTGGTTTGTAAAGTAGGTGTTGATTCTAGTGCGAGGGCTAGGATAATATCAAACAACTTTGAAAATGGCTCATGCTTTGTTATCCATGGTGGGTCCAACAGATCACTCAGCTTCTCTACATCATCTATGTCTGTGCAGTTCAAAAATTTGTGTGAAGGATCCTCAATAGGATTTTCAAGTCTAACTTGCTTAATGACTACAATACTTGATTGTTGAGGTAGCACTTGAATTGGGCAGTTCATTGTTGGTTCGGTGATTATCCTTCTAATGGCTTCTTTATCTTCTCTTTATATACCTACAATTTGGGCTTCTTGATTAGAGGTTACTTTAGGCTCTAGAAATGGATCTTTTAACATGACTAGGAATGGCTTTTGGTCCGATGTAGGAGGGGTTTCTAATAAAGGAACTATTAGTGTGATAGAGAGAAGGGGCATTTGCTCATATTTCTTGGTCCATAGAGGAGCAAAAATGGGAGGCTCTAATAGGACATTCACTTCTTCCATGTACCTATCTATATCGAAGTTATCTATATCAAAATGAGCTAGACAGACTTATAGAAGGTCTTATGAGGGTATGGCAGGGGTGGCTTCTTCTACAAGTCCCTCTAGAACGTTTACTTTGCTAAACTCTTCACTTTGAGATCCCGTGATAGCATTGAGCACATTCAACCTTAACTTTTTATTCCCAAACGATATGCCCATGGCTCCCATAATATAGTTAATGCTTGCATTGGCTATCGCAAGGAAGGATCGACCTAAAATGATTGGGATTTGGCTAGGGTTACTTCTAGATTCCATCTTCAAAATAAGAAAGTCTACGGAGAAGTAGAACTCATCTATCTTGACTAACACATCCTCAATTATCCCAAGGGATACCTTAATGGATCTATCAGCTAATTGTAAGATCACCGGTGTGGGTTTCAATTCTCCAAAATCAAAAATTTTGTAAACTGAGCTCGAAAGAAGGTTGACGCTCATCCTAGATCTAATAAGATTTTTTTATGATCAGGCTACCTATGACATAGGAGATGATAGGGGCACCAGAGTCCTTAAGTTTGGATGGTGTGGTATATTGAAAGATTGAGCTGGCCTGTTCAGTGAGATGGACTTTCTTGGAGATGTGTGCTTTAGATTTTTATTTTTGTATGCACAAATCCTTCAGAAACTTGATATAGGCCCAGACCTGTTTGATGGCATCTAAAAGAAGAAGGTTGATATGGACTTGTTTAAATAGTTCAAGCATTTTCTTCATCTTGACCCCCGTTTTGTCTGAAGATAGAAGTGTTTCTAGAGCACTTCGGAATAGAACTCTAAGTATAAGTGCTGAGAAAATTAGTTCATCCCTCTTCTTGGGGTCTTCCTTATTATCAGGTAATTTAGTCTGAGTTCGGGTTTCTGACCGATTGGCTCTTTCTAACTATTTTAAGACCTTTCCACCTCTAAGGGTCATCATAGATTTAGCTTTTTCAAAAAATGTTTCATGGACATTTAACCTTTCAGCCATATACTACCCCTTAAGATTGCTTATGGCTTGGCTGGGCAGTTTTTCCTCCTCTCTTCTACTGAAGGTTGTAGCTAATTAACCTATTTAGGCTTCTAGCTTAGCAATTGATTACGTGTGGGAGTGAAGGGCTTGAGTATTGACTTCCAATCGTTCCAGTGCTTTCATGACCTTCTCCTCAAAAGCTGAACTATGTGCAGTGGTGGAAGGTTGCGGGGCATTTTGGTAGTATGATCCTTGCCTATATGTCGGGTCCTAATAGTTAGGTGTAAGCATCGCAGGGCCAGCCCTTAGTTATGGACTCCAAAAGAAATTCAGGTGGTTTCTCCAGTCAGGGTTATATGTGTTTGAATATGCATCGTTTTTCGATCTACAAGTTGGTTGGACTTGGGCTTGCTGGACTTGCTCATGTACGAACTCAGAAAATTGAGATGTAGCTGGACATTCAATAATGAAATGGGTTAAGCTTGAACAAATGGCACAAACATCCTAGACTTGCGTGGATTGGGAAGAGGCGATCTGCCCGATTTGCAGTAGTCGATCGAGTTTTTGTGTCAATTCATCCACCTTGCTGAGTTGTTGTGACAATTCATCTATCTTGCTGTGGATGTCTATGGAATGGCCTATCTCTTAAATTTCTTCTCTTTTTGGTCCAATCATGGGAGGGTCTGTATGGGCGGTAGACATGTGGTGTAGACAAATTTCACTAAGAATTTCAAACAGTTGTCAGGCCTCATTTTCATTTTTAAACATGAACATTCCACCACATAAAGCATCAACCATCTGTCGGTGCTTTTTCGATAGACAATCGTAAAAGCACTGGACTAGTTGCCACTTAGGTACGGCATGGTGTAGGCATTTACGGATTAGATCTTTGAGCCTCTCCCAAGTCTCATGGAAAATTTCTCCATCTATCTGAAAAAAATTGATAATGGCTTTTCTAATCTGATTTGTCTTTCCTATGGGGAAGTACTTCTTGAGAAATTCTCTTTGAAGTTGATTTCAGGTTGAAATGATTATTGAATCTAAAGAGTTTAGCTAATACTTGACCTTGTCCTTAAGAAAAAATAGAAACAATTTTAATCTAAGGGCATTATTAGAAAAATTTTGAATTTTGACAGTAGAGCATATCTCAAGAAATTCATCCCTGTGTTTGTAAGGGTCCTCATTCGACAGTCCATAGAAAGATGGTAGTATTTAAATAATGCTGGACTTGATTTCATATTGTACTACTTTCATGGGAGGAGGCTAGATATATGATGAGTAGGTATAGGTTGAACGAGTAAAATACTCCTTCAATTGTCGTGGTGGGTCAGCCTCTTGGTTTGGGTCCATGGTTTTGACTCGATTCGTTTTGATCAATTTTTTTAGTTCTAGGTCTAGTGGGTGTAAATCAGGTTGTAATGATCGACGTCCTAGCATGCACTCATAAGATCAAATCGAGTTCAAATTTCAACAAGTTTTTTTTTGGAAGAGAAGAGAAGAACAGGAGAAGAAAGAGAAAAAAGAGTTATAAAAAAAGGACCTAAGAAATCTTAAATCTAGAGAAGATAGAGAAGAGTGCTTTTGATTAGATTAAAATTTTTAATAGTAAGCAAGTTTTGTAATCAATCCTAACTAAGGATTATCCTACATCTAGACAGCTTCTAACTATTTCAAAGCCGCCTTCGAGCACTTCAAGTAAAAGATTAGCCATCTAACTGGCCAGATAAGTATAAGGTTGGTGGGGGTTCTCCGTTGCTTTCCTTCAACATCAATTAAAAATGATCAGATAAGCGAACAGAGCTGATTAAAGAACCACCTTCCTTCGAGATCTTGTTCTTGAACTACTTTTCTAGACACTAGTTAGAATAACTAACCTTAATCCGGTCCAACTCTTAGGGTTCCTTGTCATATCGAGTTCGAGAGTCCTTAGCAGCCAACGTCTAATTGATTTTAGATTAAAAGCTTAGATCAATGCAATATGAAGGATGATGATTTGTGAGGCAAAAAAGGATGATAAAATCCCCATCTTATGTTGATTAGGATTTGTGCCCTTAAAATATTTTATGAAAATATGCAATGCAAAAAGAAAAGGTGTCCAGAAGTAAGAAGCTTTTAAGGTTTAATTAATTTCTCTATTTTAGTTAAGTGTTATGTGGTGTGTCTTTGTTTTCTTTTTATGTTATGTTATCTAAAGCAAGAAGAATAAAAGGTAGGTCTTAAATTAGGTTAATTAGATATCAAAGGATCTAGTGAATCTAGCTAAATGGAAAGTAAATTATGCTAAGATTAAAAGGCAAGTAGATAACTTATAAATAAAGAAGAAATCAAATCAACTATTAGAGTAGTAAATTTTTTTAAATTATAAAAAATAGTAAATCACTAGACTATAGAAAGTAAAAAATATTTCTAAATATATAAATAAAATAATCTAGTTAAATTTTTTTTTTGAAGTAATCATGTCAATGATTCTGACAACGATGCCAAAATTTGATCGCTGTCGTAGGCACTAAAAATAAATCACTAACTCAAAACTATGTAGATAGTAGTGAGTGAGGGTCGAATCCACGGGGATCAATGGGATTATGTTCACTTTCAAGTAAAAATCATAAGAATTTAAATTAGATTGCAAATAAGAAAGATTGAAAATTTGGTTAAAAGAAAGCAAAAGTTCAAATTAAATGAAAATTACAATTAATAAGCAAGCAATTACGAAAGGTGTCCCAAGATTTCAATTTAGTTTTTTTTAAAATATAAATTAATTATTTATCATGTAAGTATTAAAAGTATGATTGATCTTCGATCATAACCTATCTCGCTGGGTACAGATCGTAGTATTTTGATATGCCCTTACGTAGTCATAGATTATTCTAAGTATCAAATTATAAAAATAAAAAAAATATCTTATAATCAGATCCTAATCATAGTTTATCTCGCTAAGCACGAATCATATCCTTAGATCATGACTCGTCTCTACGTAGCCATAGCCTATTCAAAGATCTAAATTATAGTCCAAACAAAAAGCACAATTCTTGAAGTAATGAAAAAAAAAATTATTCATAAAGAAAAGTCATTAAAATCAAGCTTAATTGCATAATAAAGAAATTAAAATATAAATATTAAAAAAAACCTTATCTACTCTCTTAGAGACTCAGAGTTTAGCCATGCATGGTATCTGCAAGCATCATCTTCACGAAAAGAAGAAGAAGAAGAAGAACCCTGGCAACCATGCTCTTTTTCTCTCTCAAAATTCCTTACAAAAGCTTTAAAATAAAAAGAGAATAAAAAGTTGGAGATGGATGCTCTCTGTTGCCTGCTTGCTGCTGCTCACATTTTCCATAAATTCTTCATGGTTTCCTAATTTTATAGGTGAAAATTGGGCTCAATTTGAGTAAAAATCAGACTTTTAATTATTGTCAAACTCCTAGATCCTTGCCAGCCATCGGATGTTGATCAAACGGCCCAAAAATGGCTCAAATCAGTCCTATAACAGGTCGGTGACAATTTTGGCCGTTGGATCGCAGTTGGGGTGTGATATGGGCCGTCGGATGGCGCAGCAGAAGCCTCTGTCTTAGTTCTCTCAGTCGGTAGCTCCCTAGATTGTTCGATCGTGTGCAAGATCACTTTCAGCCATCCAATCGTGCCAAATAAATGAGCCACCACCGTTGGATATGGTTAGGAAGAACCACAGCCATCCAATCACATGTTAGATCGTCCATCAGTCATTGATCAGCGCACAAAAGCCTCTCACCCCTGTGAATCGTGATGTGGACCACGATAGATTTCTGTGGATCATGCGCTCGTGCCTGTGGACCGAGCGATCAGTCCATGTTGCACCAATCGGTTAAATGGGCTTGGGTTTGGGCGAATTTGACTTGATTTTGGGCTGATTTTGAGCCTAATTTGGTTTGGAATTGAGCTTGCCTTTGAATCTCTATTTGGGATCCATTTTTAGTTTGATTTACTCCAAATTTAAATCATTCTGATCCTTGAATTGAGCTCTTTAGATGAACAACCACCTTTTCTACAAAAGATCAATAGAAGCACCAATTCTTAAAAATAAAAATAAATTAATTAATAAATTAATATTTTTATTAACATATTTATGGTACTTATCAGGCGTCACGTGGACCAACCGAGCGAGGCGGTGCACTCCACATTAGATTTTCTATGCCGCAGGCGGTGTACAAAAAATTTTACCTCTCTCTAATATACAATGGGCTATGATTGGCACTTCGAAAGCTACACTAATACTACATAACTTGCAACCAAAAATTCCATGCCAGATTCATCTCCTGTATTACAAAGGACAAAATTTTGCCAACAAATGTGATACTAGACCTATTATCTAGGTGATGATTGTTAAACTTTGAAGTAGGTGCACAGCCTTTGATTACTACACCAATGAATCATGTAATGTAATCTGTCGAGATTGAAATAAACATGTCAAAGTGTTTCAAATGAGTACATGCCATGTTTTCATTTCTTGACTAGTTAATCTTGTATGAAAAGGTAGACCTATCTCAAATCTGGATTCTCAAATACATAAGTAGATTTTCTCAAAAAAAAAAAGGATAAACAAGGTTTTTAATTTCTAAAAATTGGATTTTCTGATTGATTTCCAAATTGTCATGATATGTTGGCCTTTTTCTTGTTGTTACTGTCGTTGGTCAGGAGATTAAACATGGATTCAATTGTACTAGCATATTAGAGCTTGATTAGTGTGCAGACCGATTAGTCTATACAAACATTATAAGAGAAGTATGTTTCCAAGTTGCACAAATTTCTCTAGGTCACACCAGTGCCTTTCTACTTTCTTTTGAAAAAGCCAATCTATAACATATAGTTTACATTGCATACATCATGAGATGCTTACATCCCACATAACTGAGTCACTTCTAGCAAATAAATTGGTGAAAGAAAATTGTTTTCTAGAATGAGGCACCATAGCAATTTCATGTGGTTCGTTCAACTGTATATTGTTCAATAATTACATGATTAATCTTATATTCTCTTTTTTGTATCATAATTACAAGTAAAATAAATACATGTATATATTACAATAGGATATGAAGTAGATACAACTTTTAACTATGAAAAGAAGGAATATGACACATCATCAAATAAACAACTAACCAAAATCTTTTATTGAGATAAAAAATAGAAATTATTTTGTCTAGGTTTCAAAAATATGTAGGCTAATAGTTAGCTATTTGTTACCATATCTTTTCTGATGATCATTTTTTAATATATCATAAAAAAAAAAAAAAAAAAAAACTGTATCTATCATACTAGAATTTGAAGCACAGATAAAAAATGGAGTACTAAACAATATCCAATGAGCATCAAACTGAATTTTTTTGAGAATGAGAATTTATATGATAATTTAAAATAAAATAATCATGTCTTTCTGTTATAACAAAATTTAAAGCAGAGACCACTATTCATTGATAAAAAAAGTGTGTTGTACATTATCAAATTAGAAAGAAATCAAATTTCTTTTGTGAATGAGAATAAATAAAATATTTTTATCTAATTATTTTAAAATGTGTAAAAAATAAATAAAATATTTTTGTCTAATTATTTTAAAATGTGTAAAGACCAACAATTAAATATTTCGCCCAATATCTTTCTCATAAATTTTTGATAGATCATTATTAGAAATAAAGTAGCTGTGTTTATCCATTATAACGTAAGCCTAACATGTCTTCTGATGAGCAACAGTTTTGAGAACAATTAATATTAGAACCTAAAAATGAATCTCTTAAGTTTAATGGCCCATGCAGGTCTCGAACCTGCGACCTTCGCGTTATTAGCACGACGCTCTAACCAACTGAGCTAATAGGCCAAGGTGATCTTGTAGCTCGAATAATTCTATAAAATTATGATGATCTAAGCAAGCTTATACCTGTTAATGAGCCTTTATGCACCTTAATCAAATTGTAAAGTTAGTTCTATGACCATCTGGGATGACACTAAAACTATAGGTTTCTACCATCCTATCAACAAAGTGATTGGTTAAGTATCCTAATAATTTAAAATTATTGTCTTTTTAAGAGATTTCACATTAAGGAACATCTTCCTTAATCTTAATGTAGAATGTAATTAGGATAAGAGCTTTGGGACTGGTTTCCTTATCCAAAGAAGAGGAGAGGCTATAGCATGCATTGGACTATAATTAGGGAGAGTAGTGACTGCCATGGGTTTGAGAAGAGGTTGAAAGTGAAATAGGAGAGGAGTATTGCACATGAGAAAGAATGAGAGTTAAATTGAAAATAATAAAAGCAAAATAGTTTTTAGTGTTAAGAGTTTGGGTGGGGTTGAGAGAGAAATTAGCATCACTAAACAAGAAGATTGGCAAAGAATCCTAACACTAACAAGTCCAAGATTAGAAAGAGTATGTCAAGATTAAAATTGAAGACACTATTTCATACAAAAATTCAATTAAGTGCATCGTGGGAATTGAAAAGTTGGGGAATGACCCTACTTTAATAAAAAGCAAGGATTTATGAAGATAGAAGCAGCTTTTAAGGCACTTTTTTTTTACTTTAAAATAATTTAAATAGGCTCCTATTATGTGCACACGGATAATTCCCTTCAATGTTGTAGAGGGTATTGCTGATACTCGTGGAAATTTTGGCTGAGCACAAGAGTTGGTTGATTATGGAGTTGCCAAATTAGTAACTGTAGGCCTGATGAATTGTTTGTATGTGCATAACACATGCCCTGAGGCATTTTATATAGGTTGAACTAGTATCCTAAAACTTGTTATGTGGTCCATTAATTGGTCTTTTACAGTGACCATTTGAAAAACTAAAGATAACCAATGTCCACCAATATAAGTAATTTATTGCGCTAGCAGGCACTCTAGCTAGACTGTTCTATTGTGCCAACAAATTAGTATGATTGGTCTACATATTTAGCAATATGGCTTGAGAAAAATTTCAACTTAACAAAGATACTAACAAGTAATATTTTTCATGATACTTAGAATTTTATAGCTTGATACAGAATATTTGAATATCAAATGGTCAATGCTCTAAAAATTTTGAAAAGTCATTTATATCCCAACACCCTCTTGCTTCTTGTTATGACCAGTCAAGGTTGTCTAATTTGAACCAGCAAGTTATGAGCCCTAAGGTTCTTAGAGGCACAAGTCAATATGAAATTGTTAGTTAATTCTCCCTAAAGTAGTTTTGATAGAAACTCCATGGAAAAAGTGATTGTTAGCTGGGTGGCTTAGCTTTCTAGGCTGGGAGTTGCTCTTTTTTGTTCATGTCCATCAGGACATTTGGTTGTCTCGTCACTTCTGCATCGGTTGTATGTTCAAGAGGTTTTGGACGTTACAGCAAGCGCTACAACAGAAAAAAATATTTACAATGTAAATAAAATATCATAAATAATAAATTTTTATCATAAATAATTTTTTTATATCAATTATATATTCAAAAAATTTTGATCATTGCAACAAGTACTATAACAGAAAAGAATATTTATGATGCAAATAAAGCATCGTAAATAATAAATTTTTATCGTTAATTATTCATCGCTAAAAATAGGGTCGCAGATAACATTTTGTGATGAAAAAATAATTTTATCATTAATAATTATTTTTTTGTAAGAAATTTTTTTTTATATTTTAAATTATTTACGATAGAATAATTATGTCACAAATAGATGAATTTATGACGAAAATATTCTATCATAAATAATTTTAAAAAATTTTTAAATTAAAAAAAATAATTTATTTGTGATGGAAGATTTTCATCGCAAATAAGTTTATCTGCGATGGATATTTTGTCGCAAATAATTCTGTCGCTAATTAAAATATAATATTTTATAAAAAATAATTTATAAATATATATTTTTTAATTTATATTTTTAATATTTTATATTTATAATCTATAAAATTAAAATAAAAAATTCACATAATAAATCCACAAATAAATTTGATCATTTCATTATATTAAAATATAATTATAAAAAAATAAATTTAATAATTATAGGAGGTTCAAAATAAAAATAAAAAATATAAAAATAAGTTGCTAGCCATCAAGCATCAGCATATGGAGGAGTATGGATGGAGTACAATGGACTAGCCTGCTGTTGCCTCATCAACTCCATCATTTGCTTCATTTACGCCATCTGCTCCATCATCTACGTCTGGAGCGACTGATAGGAGTTGATATGTGCAGCCAACTCATCAGCTCGCTGTTGATCCTTAGCAGTCTATCTCTATATCTTCGCCAGTCGGACATCGCGGGCAGCATGGACGTCAATCCTAGATGAGCATGAGGATGGGGGAGCTCTGATCCCATATCCTACTCTTCTAACATAATAAGGTCTCGTACCAAGCATCTGATCATAAATCTTGTCATCTGTAGGTGCGGTCGAGCTCTCAAGGGTAGGCTGGGATTGCATCTCTATCATCCGATTCTAAAAATTAAAATTATAGCTATTCTAAATTTGTACTGAAAATCAAAATATCAATGAAAAAAAATAGTTGGAAAAATTTAAAGCCAATCGTCAGCCTGTTGACGGTTGTGCTCCTTTTGTATTAGTACATAAATTATAAATAAATAAAAATTATTTTGATATTTTTTCATCATAAATGTTTCATCTTCTAATGAACTCTTGTGTTGTGGTGAAGTCCTTAGGACTATTTAGACTCGACAAAGGAAGATTTGTCGCTTAGTCCTTAAACCTGTTCGCGACCAAATGATACGTTGTTACCAAGAACGATAACGTTTATCGAGCATAGGTCGTTGTGTGCCATATGGGTTGGTTGTCCTCATAACCAAGGAGTGTGGAGATATTGGTATGGCATACAGGTGAGATGTAATGGTACATCTGCACTGAACGTGACCGACTCTGGAGCTATTTCTGCTATCAAGATTTGCTCCGATGGGATATGGGTATAAATATCCCTCCAATCTGAGACCGCCACGGTGACTTGCAAGCAACTCACTGCACTTAGGCACTGGACTACCTGAATTTCTAATTCAGTGACGGAAGACTGCTGGGTGTAGTCAAGTACTTGACTTGTCGGTGTGTGTGTCAAGATGGGATTGACCACTCCAGTTTTGGAGCTGTGTACAGTCGTGTTTCAATTTAGCAAAACCTTGGCCAGGGTAGTCCTAGTGAGGAGTCACAGGACTAATTGAGTTGAGCACGATTCGGATGATCTCATCAGGGTTGACAGTTTAACCCTGAGTCGTCCTAAACACAGGGGTCAAAAGGGATGAATTATATGGTGACCATATTCACGTAGGTTCTGAATGTTGCGATTGCGACTATTCGACCTATCCAATCATCGGGTACCATTGCTAGATGGTCACTTCGATTAGTACAGGAATTGGTTCCTGTGCTACCGGCTTAGGTTCGAACATGCGGGATCACACACATTAGAGATTCCTTTCTGATCTGATGGCTGATTATGAGTTTTATGTGTCTGGGACTCTATGATTGAAAATTAGGATTCTCTGATCATGAGTTCCACACATTTTGGGTACCGAGGTCAAAATTTTGAATTTCAAATTTTGAATTTGAAATTTGAACTCTTTGATCAGGGTTTCATATTGATGGACTTTGATACCCGATTGCTCATTGGATTTGGACTCAATAATTATGAGAGATTTTATTAGTGATTTGATCGCTAATTAACTCAATTTGATTGAGTAATTATTTTTTTATCAAGTCCAATTGAATTGGATTCAGTTGGGTTTGACCCGATTAGGTTAAGAGTTGACCTAATCGTCGAGATGGTTTGGTCCCTGATTTGATCAGAGGTTGGGCTTAGTCAATTTCTGATCTGATTAAGATTTTATTGAGCCTAATTAAGTCTAATTATGATGGATTTAATTTAGTCTAATTGTGCTTAACCTATTTTGATTAGGTTGGTTCAATTAAGATCAAACCACCATTTGAATTTGAATCCCTGCACCACCTTAAATCTCTGCGCCCATTTGAATTCACGAGAAGAAACTTCTCGTGAATTTTTTCTCATGCAAAGCCCTTCTCACGCCCACTCTTGTGCACTAATATTTGGATAAAGATGATTAGTTAGCCATTCAAATTCAAAGCGTGTTTGAATTTGAATGGATAACTTATCTCTTGCGCATACATGACATTATCCACTTTAGTGCCCCACATCTCACATGAGAAAGAGTTTCTCGTGAAACCTTTCTACGCACAAAGTAGACTCGCACCTTCTCTTCTCACGCCCAAGTGGATAGGGATGAGTTAGTTTTAGTTTGAATTCAAATTTGATTTGAATTCAAATGTGTAACCACTTGTCTTTATCCTCTCACGCGGATAAGACACATTTTGAACTGTTTTAAAAGAGATAGGGAGCTGGGGCATGCGTAGAAAAATTATGAGAAAGAAAGTGGGGCATGAGGAAGCCTTATGCGTGAGGTGAAGGTCCAAAACCTTCCGAGAGAAAAAGAAAGAAAAGAAAGAAAATTGGATGCGGGATTTTTGGTGTGTACCCTAGGGTTTCTACCTAGGGTTCGGGAAGTGAGATTGGTGTGCCACGAGCATCATGAGTCCACCAAATTTCAGGGAGAGATCCATCAGTCTTTCAACCAATCGTACAGATGATTCGGAGCATCCGAAGAGTCTGCACACAATGATCGAAGGAGTTCGATCAACATCAGCCATCAAAAGGATGAAATCACGAACTAGCATTCGTGAGGAACTGATTAGACGGGAGCTTCGTGTGGACGATCCGCAGAGGTCAGACACTAGTGTGGCTGCGATGTGAAGATCAGAGCTCCCCGACGGTGATCAAATTGCGGTGATCGACTATCCACAAAAGGTGATGTGTTCTGAACACAGTACAGTAAAAAGTTTACTGTTTCAAATTTGAATTTTAAATTTAAATGCATGCTGTTGTATCATATTTAGATCCTAGTGTAGGGTTAATTAGTATTAATTAATAAGATTAATTAATAATTTCACTGTAAAATAGTAATTTTAAAAAAAAATTTAAAATTATCATTTTGTCCCTGCACTGAATTTTCGCTTCACTGTGGGTGCGGTCGAGCTCTCAAGGGTAGGCTAGGATTGCATCTATCATCCGATTCTGAAAATTAAAATTATAGCTATTCTAAATTTATACTGAAAATCAAAATATCAATGAAAAAAATAGTTGGAAAAACTTAAAGCTCCTGGCTCCCCATCGTCCACTCTCCTGACCGTCGCTGGTGGATCTGCTGGTAGATCTCGATCCTACCAGAAAGCTCACCACTCCTACATCTCTCTGTAATTTGATAATAATTAATAAATTTTTTTTTAAATAGTTAAAGAGTTAAAATAAATTAAATAAAAATTACTTACCATCTACTTTATATGACGAGCGAATGGTCTCGAACCTCCACAATGCGAGACGGTCTGTCTCATCCAATTTGTGGCATTTCGAAAATATCGATCCTATATAGTTAACAATCAAATTAGTAAGAACTAACCAAATTTAAGAATAAATGATTCAATTATTAAACTCTAAAAAAAAGTTGGATGCTTAACCTGATATGCTGGGTCCTCATATCATGGCTTGACAGCCCAGTCCTCGATACTGATGCTGTTATATGGCCGCTGCCGTGCTACCTCCATCCCCTGATCCTCCACTACAGCATACAGATGAAAATAGAGAGATATACCCGGATCCAATCCGAATCTCGATTCGGATCCGGATCGATTCTTGATCCAGATCCCAACCTTGATTCGACTCGGATCGTGATCCAGATCCTGGATCGGATCCTGATTTGAATCTCGATCCGCTTCCGATCTGAATTTCAGATTAGATCCGAGTCGAACCAGATCAGATCCTAGACCGGATCTGGATTCAGCTAATCCTAGTTAATATATTAAATCATAATCATAATAAAATACAGAAATTAAACAAGCAAAAGTATTAAATTATAACAAGCAAAAGTATTAAATTATTACAAGCAAAAGTATTAAATTATTTTTTTAAAATAATATTTTATCATTTTTTTAAAAACATAACTATTTTCATTGCAAAAAATAATTTATTTTTAAATATTTTATTTAATTTATCATTATTAATTTTTAATAGTTATTATTATTATTATTATTAATAAATATTATTTTTTTAAAAAATAAATTTTTTTATTTTTTCTCTTTTCTTCTCCCGCATGCCACAACCCCCCACCATTATCGCTCTCCAGCCCGTCACCCCTGCCCCCACCCCCCACGGTGCCCCTCCAGCCCCCTACCCCTCATGGCTCCCCCCCATCCTCCGCCTCACCGTGCATCACCTCCACCCCCTGGCCCGCCCTACTCGCGGCCCCAATAGCCTTCTTGTCCTCCACCCCACCTCCTGACCCGCTCTGCTTACGGCCCCCACCCCCCATCCTCTGCCCCATCTCGCGTCACCCCCACCTCCTAGCCTGCTCCACTAGTGCCTCATACCCTCGTGGCCCCCATCTCCCCATCCTCCGCCTCACCTCGCATCACCCCCATCCCCTGGCCTGCTTCGCTCGCACCCTCCACCACTTGCAGCCTCCACCCCCACCCATTCTCCGCCCCACCCCACCCCACGTCAACCCCACCCCCTGGCCCGCTCCGCTCATGCCCCCCACCCCTCACGGCCCCCACCCCCTCGTCCTCCACCCCACTCCGCATCACCACCACACCCTGGCCCACTCCGCTCGCAGCCCCCCTCTCCTCCCTTCCTTGTGGAGCCAAAAGAAAAAAAGGGTTTACCTCGTAGTGGCGGCAGCAGCAGCAGCTGCGGCTGCGGTAGTGATGACAGAGAGAAAGATCAACAGTGATGGCGGTGATGATGGGGGCTCGCTCGCCAGTTGGTGGAAGCCCAGAGGGGGGGAGAGGGTTTCGCACGGGAGAGGGAGATCGTTTCGTGGGAAGTGACGGGCAAACGGAAGTGATGAACATGATTTTAATAGAACTTTTAGCGATGCAATATTTCTGTCGCTAAAATAATTATTAGTAATAGAAATTTTTTTCCATTGCTAATAATTTTTATCAATTTTTTTTTTCTAAAAATTTTTCTCTCTGAAAAAAAATTAATCAAAAAAATTTTCAAAAAAATAATTTACAATGAAAATCAGAATTTCTGTTGCTAATAACAGTTATTCACGATGTAAACAAAATTTACGTCATAAATAATCTATCATTTATTTTTTTTTAAATTTTTGATTTTTTATCGATTATTTACGATGAAAACTTTACATCATAAATAATTTAATTTATGATGTAAATCGTATTTACATCATAAATAATACTTATTTGCGATATAATTTTTGCATAGATAATAATTGACTTATTTATTTTTTTAATTTTTTTTTGATTTTTTATCGATTATTTTATGATAAAAATTTTGTATTGCAAATAATTTAATATTTATGAAGCAAAATTTGTTTCCATCATAAATATAAATTATTTGTGATGATAATTTTCGTAGCAAATTATTTCATCATAAAAATTTTATTTTCTTATAGTATAATTTTTTTTTATTTTTTTTCTGAATATGATATAATTTTTAAAATTTAAAATTTATTTTCATCATTCATTATCTAAATAGTTATCGTTAGAATATCTTCACGAAAGACCACCTCGATCCGGTAGCCCTAGCTATATCGATTAATAAAATTTGATTTCGATGGTCGCGAACGATCATATGATGATCTGATAGATAGAAACTACTAATGAATTCAAAAATTTATAATGATGATCTTGATGATATTTATAGCATGCTATCAAAATTTTATTTCAATCAGACATCATTATCATAGTAAATTTAGCACAGGATTATTTGGATCGTTAAATAAAAGATGAGTGATCAAAAGGCCAAACCGCGTCTGATTGTAAGATAATTTTTTTAGATAAATGATCTTTGCTACTATTTTGATTGTTTGTATAGTGATGATCGTAAAATTCAAACCACATATATATGGACCATCCAAAACTATATGTCCCTCGATACTCATTCTTCGAGTTCTTAAGTAATTATACTTGTGCTTTTGTAAGCTCTACTTAATATGGATGGCTTATATATGTACGATTTAGATTTTATGATTACCACTATATAGATGATTAAAGTAGTAGTAAAGATCATTTATCTAAAAAATTATCTTATAATCGAACGCCATTTGATCTTTTGATCACTCATTTTTTATTTAATGGTTTAAATTATCTGTGCTAAATTGACTATGATAATGATATCCGATTGAAATAAAATTTTGATAGTGTACTCTAAATATCATCGAGATTATTATTGTAAGTTTTTGGATCCATAGGTAGTCTCTATCTATCAGATCATTATGCGATCGTTCGTGACCGTCGAAATTAAATTTTATTGATCGACATAGCTAGGGTTACCTGATCGAGACAGTCTTTTGTGATGATACTCTAATGATAATTATTTAGATAACGAACGGTGAAGATAGACTTTAAATTTTAAAAATATATTATATTCAAAAAAATATAAGTAAAAAATTATATTTCGTTACAAAATATATTTACGATCAATTTTTCAGTTGTAAAATTTTAAAAAAAATTACAACCAAAAAATCGATCGTAAAATACTTAAATTTTTATCATAATTAATAATCAATTATTTACGACATCAAAGTTTTATCGTAAATAATCTGTCATTCATTTTTTTTAAATTTTTAATTTTTCATTGATTATTTACAACGAAAATTTTGCATCGTAAATAATTAATTATTTACAAGATAAATTTAATTTATATCATAAATAAAATTATTTATGATAAAAAATTTTCATCGTAAATAATTTACCATTTATATTTTTAAATTTATGATTTTTCATCAATTATTTGAGATAAAAAATAATTTTCATGGTAAATAATTTATTATTTATGATGTAAATTTTATTACGTCACTAATACGTATATTTGCGATGAAAATATTTGTATCGTAAATAATTTTATTATTATTATTATTATTTATAGTGTAGACTCCGATTAATAACTCCTAACAAGTTTTTTAAGTGAGACTTTGTGAAATGGCATCAACATTGACTCGTGACTCGTATGATGTAAAGGACACTGCAGTATGGAGCCTTTAGGGTAGACCATGTGATAAGTGTTTGTGATTAGTGCTATTGAATCCTTTCTTGATGAGAATGTCAGACTTTATGGGGGTTATTCGAGTATCCTTGCAGGCATGTATTTTGTCCATGTCTAGTATTGAAATATCTTAGGTATTTAAACATGTCAAGGGCCCTAACAAATAACTGTTAGCTTGCTTTTTAGATGAGATCTTAGGTTGTTATATATATAATGCTTTGTGACTAATATGACCATGTATAGTTAGTTTAGACATTTAGAACCATTGTTTCCCATGCCATGGTCTGCAATCCAAATTGTCTCTACTAATATTGCATATAATCCCCTAATCTTAATATTGTTTCCACATAATTTTCTCTTGTTGTCAGCCATGATGTTGATGCGAGCTTGGGGTTCTTTTTCATGCTTCTTCAAGAAGAATTTATAATGTCATGCTATAAAATGTCATTAAATATGTTCAGGGAATTCCCCAATGAGCTTTCAAAGATTATCAAATGTGTTGCGGCCAATCCCCTCGTCGCCTGATCGTCGGGAACGAGTGCCTGCAAAAGAAATTCGCACTGACTGAAGGTGACTCCGGCGGAGACCCTCCGACGGTCAAGTCAGAGAGGAGACTAGGCAATAGTAGAAAAGAATCAAGAAGCTCAGCGAGAGAGAGGGAGGGAGAGAGAGAGTAAGCCCAAAGGTTTCGAAAGGACCTCCTCCAGCATTGTTGCCTTCTCCGTTTTATAGTAGAGCGCGGCATGGCGCCGTCATTAATGGCGCAGACAATTGGAGAGTTGTCAGATCGTCGAAGACTGTCAGAGTCACCATGGGGCTGTCAAATCATCATGGGGCTGTCAAATCACTAGGGTTGACCCCTGTCTAGGGTAGGACGACGTCCTAGGGCGGCTATGCCGCACGCCTCTGTCAAGACGGACGGCCTTCGGGCAAGAGGTCCAAGTCAGCTCTCCGACACTCAGAGTTGTCCAGCTCATGATACTGCTCGACTCTGATCGACGGTAGCCCGATCTCCAGCGGGATCATTGCTTCCGTTCCGTAGGCCAAGTTGAAGGGGGATTCTCTGGTTGGGACATGGGGCATCATTCGGTATGCCCACAGGACAGAGGGCAGTTCCTCAACCCAGAGGCCTCTGGCTTCATTCAGTCTGGTCTTCAGTTCATGTAGAATGGTTCGGTTGGTTACTTCCACTTCACCGTTGGACTGTGGATGTTCGACTGAGGTCAGCCTGTGCACGATATGAAATCTCGCACAAAAATCTCTGAAGTTCTGGTTGTCGAATTGTCGTCCATTGTCGGTGATAATGGTGTGTGGCAATCCGAACCTGAAGATGATGGACTTCTGGACGAAGTCTTCCATCTTCCGCTCGATGATTTGCACCAGAGGTTCGGCTTCCATCCACTTAGTGAAGTAGTCGATTGCGATGACTATGAACTTCCTTTGGTCAGATGCTGGAGGGAAATGACCGAGTATGTCGATCCTCCATCGGGCGAAGGGCCACGGGGCGACAATAGGGGTGATTTGGCTGGCTGGTCGGTGTTGTATGTTGGCGTACCTCTGGTACGGCTCACACCTCTGAACCAACTCAGCCGCATCCTTCCTCATAGTAGGCCAGTAGTAATCCCACCGTAGGACTTTATAGGCCAAGGATTTGCCCCACAAGTGACTTTCGCAGATCCCTTCGTGTACTTCTCTGAGTGCGTAGTCCGCGTCAGTCGGTCCCAAACACCTCAGCAGGGGAAGGAAGAACGACCTTTTGTAGAGTCGGCCGTCCATTATCACATATTGGGAGGCCGCCCATCGGAGTCGTTTGGCTTCCGTGGGGTCTTTGGGATTAGTTCCGTTGGTCAGTTACTGAATGATCAGATCCATCCAGCTCGGCTCGGTCGCCAATTGCAGCACCTCCCCAGTCTTGTTGATGCTTGGTTGCTCGAGACTTTCTATGAGTGTCCGACCCAAAGTGCCATAGTCGGATGTCGCGAGCTTGGAGAGTACGTCGGCCCGAGCATTTTTCATCCTGGGAATGTGGGAGATCTCGAAATGCTTGAGGTGTGTCACGAGATCTCTCACCTTCTGGAGATATTTTACCATGGTCGGGTCTCGCACCTCAAAGTCACCTTTAACTTACCCCACGATCAGCTGGGAGTCGGAGAAGACTCTGAGGCTGTCGATCCCAAGCTCCTTCACTACCCTTAAGCCAGCGAGGAGTGCTTCATACTCGGCTTGATTATTGGAGGCTTTAAAATCGAATCGGAGGGCGTACTCGATGACCACTCCCTCTGAGTTGGTGAGCAGAAATCCAGCCCCGCTCCCCCGAGCGTTGGAAGCTCCGTCGATGCGCAACACCCAGGTAGACCCGGGGTCAGGTTCGAAGGTTGCAACTTCTCCGAGGCTCCCGCCTTTCGATCCTTGGTCGGTTGTCAGGCACTCCGCAATAAAGTCAGTTAGGATCTGGGCTTTCAGAGTAGGTCATGGTCGGTACTGAATGTCGAACTCACTGAGCCTCATTGCCCATTTCGTCAGTCGTCCCGATGTGTTGGGGTGGTGCAATATCGCCCTCAGGGGCTGGTCGGTGAGGACCACAATGGCGTGCACTTGAAAATGCGGATGAAGTCGTTGTGCAGACACGATCAGGGCGAATATCATCTTCTCCATCTTTGAGTACCGAGCTTCAGCACCGTGGAGCACTTTGCTGGTGTAGTATATAGGTTGATGGATTCGGCTCTCATTTTCTCGGACGAGCACCGAGCTAACCGCCTCAGGGGAAGTGGCCAAATAGAGGTACATCATCTCTCTGACTTCTGGCTTCACAAGCAGTGGCGGGGAGGCCAGGTACATTTTTAGGTTGTCAAAGGCCCGCCGGCACTCATTCGACCAAGAGAAGTCCTTCACCTGTCTCAGGGTTTTGAAGAACGGGAGGCATCTTTCAGTCGATCGAGAGATGAATCGGCTGAGTACGATGATTCTTCCGTTCAACTGCTGGACCTCCTTCTTGGTGTCCAAGTGCCGCATGTCGATGATTGTCTTTATTTTCTCAGGGTTAGCCTCGATTCCTCGTTGAGAAACGAGGAACCCGAGGAACTTTCCTGAAGTCACCCCGAAGGTGCACTTATTCGGATTCAGCTTTATCTGGTGTTGTCGCAGAGTGCGAAAAATTTTTTCGAGATCTCGAACATGATCTGTAGTCTGCGCACTCTTTACCAGCATGTCATCCACATACACCTCCATGTTGCGCCCGATTTGATCTTTGAAGACCTTATTGACGAGTCGCTGGTAAGTGGCTCCGACATTCTTCAGTCCGAAGGGCATTATCCTGTAGCAGTAAAGGCCCTTGGCGGTCACGAAGGCTGTGTGCTCCTCGTCTTCGGGCGCCATCCGGATCTAATTGTATCTGACAAAAGCATCCATGAAGCTAAGCAGTCGATGGCCGGACGTCGCGTCTACCAGCTGATCAATTTTTGAGAGTGAGAAGCTATCCTTCGGGCAGGCGCAGTTTAGGTCGGTATAGTCGATGCAGATCCTCCAGCTCCCGTTGACTTTTTTCATCATGACAACATTGGCGAGCCAATCGGGGTATGTAATTTCTCTGATGAAGCCTGCCTCGAGTTGCTTGTCCACTTCCTCATCAATGGCCTTCTGTCTTTCGGGAGCAAAAGATTGCTTCTTCTGCCTCACCGGCCTCATTGCTGGGTTGATGTTGAGTCGGTGAGTCATCGTCTCCAGGGAGATGCCAGACATATCTGCTGTCGATCAAGCGAATACGTCGGCATTGGCCTTCAGCAGCTCCACTAACTGCCGTTGCTCGGGGTCAGGTAATTGAGACCCGACCCAGACCACTCGTTCGGGATTCTCCGTTATCGGGATGGGAACAAGCTGTTCGGCCGGTTCACCCCATTCTTCCTCTTTCCGTTGGTCCAACTTGGAGACCGTCAGGGAGCCCTTCAATTCGTTGCTTTGAGCAGAGATCTGGAAGCATCGTCGAGCAAGTTGTTGATCCCCACGCATCTCCCTGACTCCATTTTTGATCGAAAACCGAATCAGCAGATGATACGTCGAGACTATTGCCCTGAGGGTGTTTAGTCCGGGCCTTCCAAGTATGGCGTTGTAGGCCGAAGGTACTTGGACTACCGCAAAGGTCAAGTGGGCTGTGCTTTGTCGTGGTTCGGTTCCAGCCGTCACGGGCAAAGTAACTTTCCCTTCCACCGTGACAGCATCTCCAGCAAAACCTATCAGGGGTGTAGAGACTCTTTTGAGCCGGTCAGCCGACAGTCGCATTCGAGAGAAGGTCGAGTAAAACAAAATATTCATCAAACTTCCATTATCAACAAAGATCCTTCTTACATCATAATTTGCTATTGTTGCCGAGACAACAACAGCATCATCATGGGAAGTTTGGATACCCCGAATATCTTCATCTGTAAAAGTAATTACATCGTCTTGGCGCAGCTTCTTTGTTGGCTCCCCTTCAGCAGTCGTCCCCGGGCCTAGTCGTTTGGAGATCATGTTGATAACCCCGACCGTAGGCTGGTTATTCGTTGCTTCTTCAGTCGGCTAGGGTCGTCGGTCGGTGACGGGCCGAGTCGGCGGTTCCTCCGAAATTTATCGAGATACCCTCGATGTATGAGGGCCTCAATCTCATCTTTGAGCTGGATGCACTACTCGATGTTGTGGCCATGGCCCCAATGAAATCGACAGTATTTTCGTCGGTCGAGGCCCTTTGCCTTCAAAGACGGTGGCCGTCGCAGATATTCTTCCCCTTCGATCTCCATCAAAATCTGCGCATGAGGAGCAGAGAGAGAGGTATAGGAGTCATACCTGGGATGCGTCGGCCTCGGACTTCGCCGTCGAGGCGACCTCGGGCTCTGTCGCTGGGGTGAGACCCGTTTGTCGGTCGGGGGCCTGCTAGGCTCGGTAGGGGCCCGACCCTTCCTTTGCTTCTCCTTCGGGCCCTTGGCCTCAGTCAGGCACCGATCGGAAGCTCCTTCGTCCGCGCGCATGTATTTGTACGCGCGCTCCAGCAGTTCGGCGTATGTCCGGAGGAGGGTCTTATCCAAGGAATATGTAAATCGGGACCCCCTTAGCCCCCTCTTCATGGCTGAGATAGCCATGTCTTCGTTGAGGTCCTGAACCTCGAGCGTGGCTGTGTTGAATCACGTCACGAAGTATCGGAGCATCTCATTTTCTCCCTGTTTGAGGGAAAAAAGGCTGTCTGAGGTTCGCGGCGGCTTCCGGCTGGTGCTGAAGTGGGCTACGAAAGAGTGCTCAAGCTATCCGAAGGAGTGAATACTTCCTGAGCGGAGGCCGGAGTACCAGGCCCTAGCGGCCTTGCGAAGTGTAGTGGGGAAGCTGATGCAGAGAAGAGCATCGGTCGCCCCTTGGATCGTCATGAGAGCCTTGTAGCTCTCCAGGTGGTCAACTGGATCGGTGGAGCCGTCATAGGGCTCCACATGGGGCATTTTGAACCGACTAGGGATCGGCTCGTCAAGGATGAGTCGGGAGAGAGGTTGGGCAGTCTGGAAGTCGATGTCATTCGAGGACTTCTGTCCATCCACCTGCAGTTGGGCTAGTCGACGGTCGATTTCTTCGAACCTGCATTCGTAGTCATCGGCCCGTCGGTGCTGAGAGACCCCAGGGGTGGAGTCTCCTGACGAATCTGAGAGGGAGGCAGACGATGTTCGCGGTTGCTTCTCCTTCCTTGCTCGTTCCAGCTGGGAAGGAGACGGCCGTCGAGACCGATGGGTATCAAGCCGTGGCCGCCTCTCCTCCTCTCGGTGGGAGTGCTGTGACAGTTGCTCCCGAGGAGGGGATGGAGATCGATGCGGGCGTCGGCGGCTGCTCCTGGAGGGCATCGGATGTGCCGCCGGTTGCTCCACCAATGAGTGCGGCAACCGAGTTGGTTGTTGTTGAAGGCTCTTGACCGCGTCCGTCAGCACGGTCATTTGTCGCACGATCGCCGCGATCTGCACCTCCGTGGTCACCACAGGATGCGGAGAGCTAAGTTCCGCAGTGAAGGGTGGAGGAGAGGCCTCTTCCCGACGGGAAGAATGCCTCGCCGATCCGGTGGCCCTCGATCGCTGAGCCCTGATTCTTATCATTTCAAAAGGGTGTTTCGAGTTTTGTGGGGGTCATGATCCCTGTCGATCGTCCCCCTACCTGGCACGCCAAACCTGTTGCGGCCAATCCTCTCATCGCCTGGTCGCCGAGAACGAGTGCCTGCAAAAGAAGTCCGCACTGATCGAAGGTGACTCCGGCGGGGACCCTCCGACGGTCAAGTCAAAGAGGAGACTAGGCAATAGTAGAAAAGAATCAAGGAGCTCAACGAGAGAGAGAGGGAGGGAGAGAGAGAGTAAGCCCAAAGGTTTCGAAAAGACCTCCTCCAACATGTTGCCTTCTCCGTTTTATAGTAGAGCGCGGCATGGCGCTGTCATTAATGGCGCAGATAATTGAAGAGTTGTCAGATTGCCGAAGACTGTCAGAGTCACCGTGGGGCTGTCAAATCACCGTGGGGCTGTCAAATCACTAGGGTTGACCCCTGTCTAGGGTAGGATGACGTCCTAGGACGGCTATGCCACACGCCTCTGTCAGGACGGACGGCCTTCAGCAATCGTACGGCATTTGGAGGAGCCGACCGACCATACGCTGGCACTTGGTCGTAGGATGTCGGGTGAGGACCCAGGAACACCATCGGCTGGTGCGGCGCATCGCGGGGATCGGACGTCGGTCACCACCCCTGATGGTCGGTCTGATACGTTGCCAAAGTTGGGGGTCGGGCCGTGTCGTTCGGCCAGTCGGGGATGGAGAGGGCCTTTCCGACCGACATACCTTCGGTTGGCCGGTGCAGTCGGTGCGGTCGGCAGAGTCGGGTACCGGTTAGGCCGGCCCGATGGTGAGTCGGCGTGAGAGTGATCGGTCGGTATATCCCAACAAAATGTTATATTTTGATAATAACCTACACACCAACCATCATCGGTCGCATAAGAATGATCATCCAAGTCTATGTGACAATCACGATAATTGACAAAAAAGTGAGGGGATATAAGATACAATCGATCCATTAGATAAAAGGACCAATACAAACTAATTGGGAATGACAAACATATGCTCCAGATTGGATCTTCCACACTCATGGCTTGATACTAGTCCTAGTCCTAATTCTTAAAAACATGGCTGTGATAGCCAGATTTGCTATCATGTTGTAGAGTGTGTGAAACTGGCCATAAGTTGAGATGATATCTAAATAAGTTTTCCTATTTGATACAATATTTTTATAAATATACGTAATATAATTTATAGATATTCCAAGTTGGTTGGACTGGATTTGAAATGAAAGCCCTAGAAATCTAGTCGGGTTGATGATTTGATTACTGATGCCCCCCTTAGAAGTCTCTTCCTCCGCGCTCTCCTTTCTAAGGCTGAGCAAATAATCGAAACTCGAAGAAACTCACCCAATCCGACCCAATAAACATCAGTTTTGGTTGGTTGAAAGAAATAAATTGGATGGAATCGGATTGGAGTTTATAAAAAATAGATTATTTACGATCGGATTTGGTTCCTACATTTTTAATCTGTATGAAATTGAACCCAATCGATGTAGTATGTCACAAACTCACTTTCATTTTGGACGGCATCATTTAGACTTCAATATTTCACTACTTCGTTTAAACTTTATTCTGAAAGTTTAGATTTTTTTTTGTATTAAATTGACAAACAAAAAAGCAAATAAGCTTAAGTGGGTCAATATTGGATTTAAAATCAATATTGGGTCAATATTGAAGCTCAAACTGATACAACCCATCCGAATCTACTGCAAACCATTCATTTCAATTTTAAACAGTTTATATATGATAAACGATCGGCAGTGAGTTAAATTTTTTTCAATCCGATTATATTCAATCGGATAAAATTTTTTTTTCAACCCGATCGAATTCGACCCATACTTAACTCTACTCCTCCCCTCCTTTTGCATCTCTCTCTCTCTCTCATCCATCATTAATGTGGTACTCTGCCATGCTCTAGATGTGATTTGGGCTGGGCTGGGTAGTTGTTAAGCTTTGACCATCTAGTTGGACTCGGGTTGGGATACCAGGCTTAAGGTTCGACGGGGCGAGGCCGAAATCAAGCTGGTTTGGAAGCCATTAAATAATGCTTAGGCCCAGCTTGAAGCCTTAAACCCAGCCCGGCTCAGTACTTGTCCATGTTCACTAATAATAGGTGTATGAATAATAATTATTATTTTCTAAAAAAGGAATAACAATTATTATTAGACATGGTTCGAAATAATTTTTATTCATCCAAAATAATGATTGATACTTAACTTTTGCACTATTAGCTAAGTAGGATGATAGTATTTTTAGGATCCAAATTTACTTTAGCTACAAAAAAAAAAAATCTTCTATTTGTTTCACATTTAAGAAATATATTTTATCCTCCAATGTTGATTTAGATAAAAAATAATATTTTTTGTTTTAGAGTCAATTTTTATTAGAATAAATTAAAAAAAATATTCTTAAAGATTAAAAATAATTATATTTATATTCAATAGTTTGAAAAATCTATACTTATCATTTACAGATTTGTTTTTATCTAATACTTTAAACCATAGCTTAACAAAATGTTGTTGAAACTACTAACCTAAAATAGGATCCAAATATCACATCATAGAAAACATTCAAGAATGACAAAAAAAAAACTCTAGAAGACATTATGACTACTAAAAAATATAGTAAAATATGTATATCTTTCTCCCAATCTAAAGTTAATTTTAATTTTTCACATGAGATAAATGGTTTCATTAATATCATTAATTTAACTTAATGTAAGTATAAATTTTATGAACTATTAGCTGAAAGTATAATAAATCTAAATTTTAAGCAGATTTTTGTAATTTATTTTTTATTAAATAATAAATAGTAGCTATTATCATTAATATCGCTTAATGAGCATATGACAGCCTTTTTAACCATCATATAAGTAGTTAGTGATTTTGTCGAGGAACAGAAAAAAAAAAATATTTTTTGATTCACAAAGAAAATACAAAGATAGACAGTAAATTACAAAGTTGGTGAAAAGATATGGCAGGGTTCGTGTTAATCCTTGGTGGTACGGATGGAATACGCAACTCTCAGGTACGGATTGTCTTCCATCCACCCATCGTTGCTGCAAACGCCGCATCTAAGACGGCTAACGCTGCCTTTTTTTTTTTGGTAGAAACTAACCACCCTGATGATGCATGATGATTAAAGATCAAAGCCAGAAATAAAATAAAAGCCAGGAAACAAAGAGCTATAGATACGCAGAGACATAGCCATATAGGCAGATATAAATGACATAATTAAGTAAATATAGATGTAGATGGATACGGAAGATAAACGAGTAGAAGAAATAGTACCGCATGGCAGGAGGAACTAATGATCACCACCTGACCTTATCATTAAGATAGGTCATCTTTGCAAGCTTATTGGTTTGCCAACCCAAAGATCTTATATGTTTATAAATGTTTTCAATGCAGATTCCGAGATTATACCAGAGAAAAAGAGAAGCCATTACAGTGTTACAGAGCCATGCGTCTGCCAGCTTTTTGTTAGCCTCATCAGGAGTGGGTCTTAGACTGAGGCCCATTCTTCCACAACTTGTGGATTCTCGCACTTGTTCTTCTATGACCAGCT
This sequence comes from Elaeis guineensis, assembly GCF_000442705.2. Classification (NCBI taxonomy): domain Eukaryota; kingdom Viridiplantae; phylum Streptophyta; class Magnoliopsida; order Arecales; family Arecaceae; genus Elaeis; species Elaeis guineensis. The sequence continues at coordinate 134,627,268 of NC_025996.2, forward strand.
TTGTTTAGGTGTCCGGATGGCTTTGGTTATCATCATCAGTACATCACACCTTTCATTCTACTCCCATTTGGCCTCATTTTTCCACAGTAATATATTGTCCGTTTTCATCCATTCATCCCACAATTGCCTCTAAACTTTGTCTTCCAATTGTTCGTTTTTGCTACATAACCTCATGTTGGGAGAACAAGAGGTGGACACCGAGAAAGAAGAGTTGGATAAAGAGAGAGATAGTGGGTAGAGAAGGTGGAGAAATGGAAGAAAATAGAGTCATGGTTGAGAAGAAGCAGGATAAGTTTTATGCTGCTCCATTGGTTTCCCATCAGGAGGTTGTAAGGGACCGTTCTGTTTTTATGGACACCCTCCGGCAATTTCATGCTACCATGGGTACAAAGTTCATGTATGCATGATATTTCTTTTCTATTATCACTTTGCCTTAATTAGTTTGTTTCTTTGTTTAATATTGTTATCTTAGTCTATATTGAAGGAACAGTAAATCAACCAAACACAATCAATTTTTCCCATTTATCTAGTCATTTTTCTTTACTTATTTATTTATCTATTTTTTGTAATGTTAAGGGTACCTGTAATAGGAGGCAAGGATCTGGACTTACATCTTCTCTACATTCTAGTCACTCAAAAGGATGGCATTGAAAAGGTTAATCATCTTAGTATCTCACTGCTCTCTGTTCTTTCTTCTGTATTTTGTGCATAAAATATTTTACTCTTTCTATTGATTTTGTTCTATCTAACTTTTGCTGCAATATTAATTAGTATGGACTAATGAGCAGGTAATTGCGGAGAAAAAGTGGAGGGAAGTGATTGCCGCGTTCAACTTTCCTCGCACCACCACTAGCGCATCTTTTGTACTTAGAAAGTATTATTTAAGTCTTCTACACCAATACGAGCAAGTGTATTTCATTGGAGCTCGAGGTCCTCTTGTACCTCCATCAGGTGGGATTATGGTGGGGCGTTTATCTAGCCATTTAAACTTTTTTTTTTTTTCCCCGTCATAGATTTAGAAGTAATCGTATGTAATATTACCTGTTTAAATTGCATGCAGCTTGTTTACAAACCAAGACTCTTCGTAGAAAGCTTGATCAAACTGAGTCTGTCTTGGATCCAGAGATGGCAGCATGCAGGAGGAGGAGGAGGAGGAGTAGTACACTTACAGGTTGGCAATTAGATTTTAATTCTTTTATGTATCATATTATAGTATTGTTCAATTATTCTCTATACATTTTGTTCTTTTTAAATATCTACGTAGAGTAGTTCAATGTTGCTAGGTCCGTTGCCTTCAAGCAAATGGTATCAAACATTTTAATAGGATGCATAAGGCCTCGTTGGCTAAGTTTTCTGTAATTTTCCATGATAGTCCATTGGATACCGGAGTTCAGTAGACTTCTATTTGGCTTCGATAACTTGGCAAAAAGAAAAAGAATGGTATGGATAAAAGGAAGAATCGAATAATGTGAGAAGGCAATAAAATAGAGAATGGTTGAATGAACCTCTGTCATGTTATAATTCTATACGGATATTTATACTACAATATGGGGCATTCTACAAGGAATGTTCACATAATTATAGGAATTTTAGATCTTGCCAATCTAGGCCTAGAATATCCTTATGATTTCAGCCAATTTTGTTAGCCAATCCAGGCCTATAATTTCCTTATAATTTCAGCCAATCCTGACTTATAATTTTCTTCTATTCATAGGTTTCACTAGGAGGCCGTCGCTGCAGTTCATGTAACATCTAGATGGTAATCACCATCTGCTGATGGACTATGAATTGAAAAACAACAAAATGAAATGTGGTTAATTGTCACATTTTTTTTGGTACGAGAACAATTTTTTTGGTTTCTATCACGGTCTAAGTTGGTCTTTCAGCCGTTACACTACGTGAGTATGAGCACTCAGGTTGTCTTCCTTTCTGTCATGGCCAACCCATTAGCTCACTCAAGTTTGTTTGATTGGAATTTTTAAAAATTAGTTTAATTTTTAGAAGTACTCCATTTCTTCCTCTTGTCCCCACTCTTGAGCAAGTTAGGGCAGCAACAGTTGGGTTTGCTCTCCTTCTTGCTTCCCTCGCCTCCATAGGTTGGCTAAGTTGTTTAAAGATCTACCAAGCTACACTTGTCTTGGGCTATCACTTGGTTTTGTTAGCAGTTGGTTGACTTGTTTCAGTCCGATTCATTTGCTGATGCATGTTAGACAATCCACAAACATGCCTACTGCTTACTTTACTACTTAAGCACATCATGGATTGTTTATTGTTGAAGCCAATCTACAGGATCATTAACAGTCTTAGAGCTTATTTGGATTTTTCTGTGAGATTGGGCTGAAAATCCTATAAAATTTATTGATTGTGCCAGTACATCTAATAAGATCACAAGCTATTGGCTGTGTTAGGTAAAATATTTAGAAATAATTTCGAAGCGGACTGGCTCGAATCTTATTAGGAGATCGCTTTTTCTTCTTGGGAAATTTGAGTTGGCCCATATTCCAAAGATATTTTTAAATATTTTATGAATATAGGCTCAATCCAACTTGTAGCTTGTGAGCTTGCCCGTTGTATTGATCTAATTTACGATTCTATAGAATTTTTGGTGCAATCCTATAGGAAAAATAAGCCCTTTCATAAGAATATTTCTTGACGATGGTCACTTGAATAATGCTAATTGGTTGAAGAGAGCAGAAACACACTATATATGTGCTATGGATGATTCAAAAGACAATGAAGTTGGTAAGAATTATTTTCACTGGTAATATTTTTGCAAATTGTGAAGAGGTATCCATCAAGTAATGATTTTTAGCAAGTTTATTAGTCCATGTATGAGCACAGCTTAGCAAATCATGCTCTTACCCTGATAATACTATCTTTAATAAAAGTAAAATATTTGTCCCAGACAAAAATTCATGTGATATTTCATAAAAATTTATCAGTGAAAATCGTCTTATACATTTTTCTTATTTTGTATTAGAAGAAAAATTATGAACCACATGCATCAAAACTTGCTCAGATTTTCTAGTCTCTGAAACTAGACTAGTCCAAACTATATATATATATATATATATATATATATATATATTGATAATAATGGATCATTCAAATAAGTCTATGAATACATCTAAAATAATTAGAAAACAAAAAAATTTTAAAAGATCTAAGAGTCATCTCCAGATTAGTCCACAAAAAATCATCCAAATGATCTGCAACATAGGCTGCAACCCAATTAGTTGCCTTATTAGTCTCTCGAAATATGCACCCGACAGAGAGACCTGCATATCCAAATAACAAAATGGAGATATCCCGAAGGGTATGATGTGAAACAGCCTCCCGCATGCATCTCTAAATCCAGGATACCACCATGGCCGAATTATCCTCAATAACAACATGATCCGCATGTAGGATCCTTCGAGCATATATAATTCAAGCCTATGCAGCTCGAAGCTCCATCCCAATAGTTGTAGGCTCGAATAGTTGGCAACCTCCTGTCGTGATTAGTCCAGAGTTAGGCCTATGGATCACAAAATCCGTGCCTTCCAGCCTGCCTCAGACACTTCCATCAAAATTGACCTTAAGGTATCCTGACAGAGGGGGCTCCCAAATAATAAACACCCATCAGATCGCTATAGGAGCAAGGGAGGATCCCAGATCGCCGAAGGTCTCGAGGTCACATCGATCAGCTCTGTTGATAAGGTAAGGGCCTTCTCTAAAATAAACCATGCTGATGCCGGTTTTGACTTAAAAATCAGGCTGTTTTTGGCTAACCAGATGTGTTGGGTAATATAAGCTGCATGGATAACTACATCTCGAGATAAAATGCCACCAGCTCTCGATTTGTTCAATCTGATGGTAAAGTCCAATCGGCCTTCAGACCTATCTGACCCACGGACACTAGAAGAGTGAATATGCCATTGCCTCCTCCTCTATAGCACAATAGGGGTAGACTGACTGGATATCCATAACTCTCCTCTTGAGAGGGACTCTGGTCAGAAGTCGTCTCTGGATTACAGACTCATCCTCGGGTAAACTAGTTTGTTTAAGAACACTTCTATAGCAAGTTACTTTTTACCAAGGATGTACATTATGCATTGCTATATTTTGATATTTTTATGCCCTTGGGGTGTATTTTGGTTTATTAAGAAGTACCTTTTCTTAGTACATTGCTGTTGTTGCATTCAGTGCATTGCATCTGTTGGTGTATATTACCTGATCTAAGCGGAACACTCACTTCGATTATCTGCCGATCTTTCTCAATGGAGTTAGACCTTACTTCGATTATAGACTGACGTGGTTATTGACGCCAAAGACATGGCGCCCAGTTTAGATGTCTATTGATATCAGCTATCTCACATCAATTTGTTATTGATGTACTACCTCATGTATGTACGGTTATCTGACAATTGTCATCTAGCTCAGTCATAACTACTTTTCAATTATATTCCAGCTCATTTACCACGTGGATAGCCGCCCTACGATCTCTGTACAGCTAGTCATTCTGTTACAACAAACAGATCTCTAACAGTCTAACAGCCTAACAGATCTTTAATGGCCTAACAAATTTCTTTTAAAGCCTAAGCAAGCTTTCACTATAAAAGGGGGACAAGGTGCTCTCCAGATGGTAAGTTCAAACTGAGTCTGAACTCACAGAGATAAAACTCTACCAAGATTTCTTCTGAGAAACCAAAGTTCTCTCCACTTGAGTTCATTCTACTTTTTTTCACTTACAAACTCTCACTTCTTGCTTTCTACTTCTCTATTTTCACTACTTGTTCTTAAGGCCTAGACTGACTTAAATATCAGAGGATCCTAAATCAGAAGGCATCCCATAGTTTTGGGACTTCTTTTGCAGGTTTTGCTTGTGGTTCACATCGATACAGCTCTCACCTCTCTAGCTCGGTTCAATACCGATCTTACCTTCAGAGTGTTGCAGCAACAGATTGATGCTAGAGGAAGAATTTTTTGAAAATTTTTTAGTAAAAAATGGTGAATAAGAAAGCACCGATTCATCCTCCACCTGCCTCATCTTCTCCTAGAGATACTCAGAAGATCATCCAACCATCAGTTGCTGTAGACCCTCAATAATTCAACCTCCTAATTTAGTAAGTTCAAGCCCTTACTATAATGGTACAACAGCTCCAACGCTTCATTGAACAACAACAGCGAGAATTAACTCCTTAAGTGGTTTAATCTCACCACTCCCAGCAACCAGCTCCTCAAAATCCTCCTAATAATCATGCTTTGGACATCACAAATCAGTCATGGGGGGCAGAATCATCTGCTCCAAGCAGAAAATTAGATGTTAAAGAAAGTCTTAGGCAAAAGATCCATGACCTTGAGAAGAAGCTGATGGAGATCCAGATTGGCAACAAGGTTAGGAGAGATTTCAGCTCGCAATCGTCTTTCTCTCGGTAAATCCTTGATGAACTGATTTCTATTCGGTTCAAGATGCCTGCTGTGGAGTCATTCGACGGCTCCACTGATCCTTTGGATCGCTTGGAGTGTTTTAGAGCCATCATGAGGCTGCAAGGGGCATCTGATATCCTATTCTGTATTACTATCTATATCATCCTCAAAAATTGTAAGAATCTAATTTTCTGACCTTCAATTAGGGTTTATTTCCTCTTTTGATCAGTTGGCTAAACTATTCGTTACTTATTTTGGCATCAATAGGGTTCACCTAAAAAATACTAACAGTCTGTTCACTGTGAAGCAGCAGGAAGGTGAATCTCTGTAGGATTATGCTACACATTTCAATGCAGTTATTTTAGAAGTTAAAAACTTCAATGAGTTCGTTGCTATGGTGGCTTTGAAGCAAGGACTCAGGAGCAACCATTTGATTTTCGCCCTCAACAAGAACTATCCGAATAATTATGAGCAAATGCTAGTCCGGATACGAAAATATGCACAGATTGAAGAAAAAAAAATCATACTCTGTCAGGCAAAAAAAAGAAGGTAGAAAAAAATGGCCTCGGGAGGAAGACCACAAAAATCAATAGAACAACACTGATCGACCTCGAAAAAATTTGAGATCTAGAAGTCTACCTTGGTGATTTGATTTTTATACTTCACTGTCCGCCCCTCGAGCTTAGATATTGATGGAAATCGAGAACCAGGGATATCTTCATCGACCTAATCCTTTGAAAGCCCTACCAGAGAAAATAGATAAAAGAAAGTACCATCGTTACCACCGAAATCACGATCTTGACAATGAGGAGTGTCGATAATTGAAGGATGAAATTGAGGCACTAATACGTCGAGATCAACTTGGCAAGTTGTCCGACATCGGGCTAACCAAACTACTGACCAGCGACAAAAGTCAGATAATGAGAATGACCTCAACAGATCTATTGCTGAAGTTATCAACATGATTTTCGATCTTCATGGAATTGTAGAAGCATCTGAAGTAGCTGGGAGTTCTCCAAAATATCAGCACTTAGATAATATTATTTCTTTTTCTGATGATGATATCAAAAAAGTTCAAACTCCTCATAATGATGCTATTATTGTTTCTATGATAATAGTAAAATATGATGTAAAAAAAATATTAGTGGATAATGAAAACTTTGCTAATGTATTATTCTATGATACTTTTCAAAAAATGAATGTGGCAGATCAGCTAAAGTAGGTATGCACCCCATTGATCGGCTTCTCTGAAAATTCTGTATTCGTAGAAGGAGAAATTACCTTGCCAGTCACTACAGGCTCAAAACCACGTCAGTTAACCGTAAGACTCACCTTTTTGGTTGTCAAAGTACCATCAGCTTACAATACAATTCTTGGCCGATCTGGATTCAATGCCTTCAAAGCTATAGTTTTCATTTATCACCTGTTAGTCTGATTTCCCACTAAGTATGGAGTCAGAGAAATGCGAGGAGATCAGATGCTTGCTAAGCAGTGCTTCTTGATAGCAACAAGAATGAAGAAGCCCGTGGAAGCCTTGCCAATTGAAGTATCTGATTAGAAAAATAAATCTGACATCGAAAAAAATCGAGGAGAACCAGTCGAGAAGCTCATCACTATTCTTTTAGGCGATAATCCAGAAAAAATAGTTCAGATTGAATTTTCACTAGAGCCAAACTTAAGGGAGAAGCTGATATTTTTTCTTCGGACAAATGTCGATATTTTTACTTGGTTAGCCTCTGACATGTCTGGAATCTCAGTTGATGTCATTGTGCATAAGCTTAATATTGATCCAAAATATAAGTCGATGCAACAGAAGAAAAGAAGCTTTGCTTCAGAAAGGCAGAAAGCAATAGATGAAGAAGTTGACAAGTTCTTGAAAGTCGAATTCATCAGAGAAGCACTGTATCTGAAGTGGATCACAAACGTTGTAATGGTTAAGAAAGTCAATGAGAAGTGGAGGATCTGTATTGATTACACCGACCTCAATAAAGCTTGTCCAAAAGATAATTTTTCTTTTTCAAAGATTGATCAGCTTATTGATGCTACTTCAGGATACAAATTGCTGAGTTTTATGGATACTTTTTTTGGATACAATCAAATTAGAATGGCACCTGAGTACGAAGAAAATACGATCTTTAGCATTGAAAGAGATTTGTATTGTTATAAAATGATACCTTTTGATCTTAAAAATATAGGTGCTATGTACTAACACTGGTGAACAAAATCTTCAAGCAATAAATTGATCGCAATATGGAGGTCTATGTTGATGACGTACTTATGAAAAGCATTGAAGCAGATTGGTATATTACCGACTTAGAGGAAGCTTTTGATGAACTTTGCAAATATCAAATGAAGCTCAATCCCAATAAATGTATTTTCGAAGTGACTTTGAGAAATTTTTTTATTTTTCTTATAATTTGAAGAGGAATCGAGGCCAATATTGAGAAAATTCGAGCTCTTCTCGAGATGAAGCATTCGAGTTCTGTCAAAGAAGTTCAACAGCTCACTGAGAAAGTAGCTTCTCTTAATCGATTTATCTCCAGATTAGCTAAAAAATATCTCCCTTTCTTTAAGATTCTCAGGTATATTAAAGATTTCACTTGATCGGATGAATGTCGAGCTGTCTTCGATGACCTCAAGAAGTACATCGGATCTACTCCATTATTATCCAAGTCGATGGAAGGTGAGGAGTTATTCATGTATTTATCTTTTTCAACTAACGCCATTAGTTCGGTTTTGCTCTGAAGTGATGCAAAAATATAGAGATCAATTTATTATACAAGTGAACTGTTTAGAAATGCTGAAACTCGATATTCTAAAATTAAAAAGATGATCTATGCTCTTATTACATCGGCAAGATGGCTCCGACCTTATTTCCAAGCTCATTTTATAATAGTTTTGACTGATTAGACTTTGAAGTCTATTTGTAGTGGCTTGATACTTCAGATCGGATTGCTAAATGAGCTATCGAATTGAGTAAGTTTGATATTCATTACCACCCTCAATCTTCATTAAAAGCTCAAGTGCTAGCTGATTTTATAGTTAAATACTCTAATCCTGATGAGAAACTTATCTTAGAAAGCTTTGAACATGTTAGTTCGAATTTTTTTTGGATATTACATATTGATGGAGCTTCTAATTCAAAAGAAAGTGGAGCTAATTTGATTCTAGCAAGCCTAGAAGGCGTTATTACTGAACGCACTCTAAGATTCAATTTTGATACCTCAAACAATAGAGCAGAATATAAAGTATTAATTGCAAGGCTTGGGATGGCTAAAGAGCTCAATGTTAAAAAGCTCAAGGTCTTCATTGATTCTCAACTTGTCATCGGTTAGGTGTGAGATTAATTTAAAGCTAAAGATTTTATTTTATCTCAATATTTACATAATGTGAAAGAATTATCGAAAAGTTTCGAAGATCTAGAAGTCTTACAGATATCCAGATCAGAAAATGCCCGAGCTGATGCTCTATCTCATCTAGTCACATCAGATTTCTCCAAACTCAATTCAAATATTTCTATTGATATTCTTGAAAAGCCCAGTATTGAGACCTTCTTTATTATCTAAATTAATCATGAGCTAAGTTGGATTGATCCATTGATAGAGTACTTTACCAAAGGAGCTCTGCCAATTGACACAATTGAAGCAAGAAAAATTAAAAGACAAACCCTGTGGTATGTTATTCTAGACAATCAATTATAAAGGAGGTCATGTTCCTCTCACTGCTACGATGTCTAAGACCTTTAGAAACTGATTATGTTCTTTGAGAAGTTCATGAAGAAATCTGTGGCAATCATTTGGGGGATAGATCTATAGCTTACAAAATAATCAGACAAGATTATTGTTGGCCTTCCATTCTAAAAGATTCTGTCGATCTTATCAATAAATATGATCAATGTCAAAGGTATGCCAATATTCCACATTAGCATGCATTCAAGCTCATTTTTATTACAGTACCCTGGTCGTTTGCTGTGTGGGATATAGATATTTTGGGATCTTTCCTAATGGCCGCAGGATAAAATTTTTTTTTGATGGTAGCTATTGATTATTTCACTTAGTGGGTAGAAACTGAACCCCTAACACAAATCACTGAGAAAAAGATGAGAGATTTTGTATGAAAATCAATTATCTATTATTTTGGTTTGCCTCAAGTCATAATTACTGACAATGGACGGTAATTTGACAATCAAAAGTTCAAAAAATTTTATTCTGAGCTTCATATTGATCATAGATTTAATTCGATTGGACATCCATAGTCAAATGAAGAAGTCAAAGTAACTAACAAAATTATTTTTTCAAAGTCTAAAAATAAGGCTCATTGAAGCTAAAGGACTCTGGGCAGAAGAGCTTCACAATATTCTCTGGGCATACAGAACTACACCTTGAATATCAATTGAAGAAATACCTTTCAAGCTCACCTTTGGGATAGAGGTAGTAATAACTATTAAGATCGGTCTTTCTATGATTCGAACAAAAAATTTTCAGGCTGAAAGCAATTTGGATCAATTGAGGAATGATCTTGATTTACTTGATGAAATCTGAAAAAGAGCTCAGATCCGCATGGCTGCTTATAAACAAAGAGTGGTCAAATATTACAAGTCTTGAGTGAAGCCTAAAATTTTTCATAAAGGTGATCTGATTCTCTGACGAGTTGAAGTTTCAAAGTTAATAGAACAAAAAAAACTTACTTCGAATTGGGAAGGACCATATCGGATTACCAAAGTAATTCATCTTGGAGTCTATCGAATCGAAAATCTTGATGGTACGACCATCTTGAGAATATGGAATGCTGAAAATCTCAAAATTATTATTAATAAAATTTTTTAATAAAGAATTTAACTTTTATCCTAATAAAGATAATGTTCTGATCAAAATTTCTGTTGAAGAATCTTTCTTCATCCAAACCAGATTGGTGAAACTTGACCAATTGAGGTCGAAAAAATCCCGATGAGGTCATAAGATTTCCAAAACGAGATCAAAAAAGCCTCGAAGAGGTCATAAGATTTTTGAAGGTCGAAAAAGCTCCGATGAGGGCATAAGATTTCTGAAATGGGATCAAAAAAATCTTGATGAGGCCATAAGATTTTCAAAGTGAGGTCGAAAAAACCACGATAAGGCCGTAAAAATTTTGAGATGAGGTCGGAAAAGCCATGAAAGGCCATAAAAATTTTGAGATAAGATCAAAAAAATCTCGATGAGGCCATAAGATTTCTGAAGCAAAGTCAGAAAAACCATGAAAGGCTTTAAAAATTCCGAGATGAGGTCAAAAAAGTCATGAAAGGCCATAAAAATTTTGAGACGAAGTCAAAAAAGCCATGATAAGGCTATACGAATTTTGAGATAAGGTCAAAAAAATCATGTTAAGGCCATAAAAATTTCAAAGTGATGTTAGAAAAGCCACGACAAAGCCATAAAGATTCCAAGCAAAATAGGACAATCTATTGTCAGACATTCGATCTCCAGATTGAACCTCACCAGATATCACAAAATATTGGATCTTCGGATTGGATTCCATCAAGCAGAGGCAATATGGATTACAAATCTATGGATGATGAAATCCGATCTGCCAGCCCAACTTCGGTTAAAGATATTCTTGAAACCTTTACATTGAATTATTAGAGATCAATTTATCTCTGATTATATGATCTGATTTAAGTTCAATTCAATAATGAAGATTACTTCTTAAAGTAAATCATATTAATTTATTTTTCCAAGTTGAGAATAGTCATTTGACCTATTTTAATAGATCGATCTTAAATTGTATATATTTGCTATCATCTGATGGATGTCGGAAGTTCAATAACTTGTGCGCATTTCAAAATAAATAAAACTCAAATCGTATTATCTGAGATCAAAAAAAGAAACAAGCATGAATTTCAAAAAGTTTCATTTCATTAATTTTATAAAAACTACAAAAGCCCACGTCGGACTGATACAAAAGTTAAAAAGGAAAAGAAAAATGCAAGTCAGGCCTTAGGCTGAGATCCTATTGGAGGAGGGACCAAGCTGGGTTCTTCTTTAGGAGGAGCCGAGCTAAGTTCTTTCTTGGGAGGAGTCGAGCTATGGCTTTTTCTTTTGGAAGAGCTTCCACGATGATAACCTCGGTCGGACTGGCTAGGATTTCGACTGGAGGTGCCTCAAAAGAAGGGGTTGTAGGAAGTTGAGTGGCAGTGTCATCAGAGATCACCTCGATTGCTGCATTTATTGTGACCTTGCTGAGATCAAGGTTAGGAAATAACTTGATGATCAGGCTCTGATAGCTTTTGAAGCCATAGTCAGGCTCCCTCTGAGGCTTCAGTCACTTCAACTTGGAAAGCTTTGGAGTTCTTATAGTCCTCGATAATTTGGGACATTCGTTCCTGATCCTTATCTAGTTGACGTCGATACGAAATCAAATTGCCCTCTTGCTTGGCGATGGTAGCCTCAGCCTCCTTCAGTTTACGTTTCAGCTTAGAGTTTCTCTCAGCATTCTTCCAAGCTGGTCCTCCTCAACTAGCCGATCATCCTTATCATTCAGTTGACGCTGATTATCCAGTAATTACTTATTTTTTTCTTTATCGATTCTAATTTTTTTGGAGCTGTTTCTTCAGCCCCTCTACTGCTTCCTTCTCTTTGACAGCCTTCTTTTCTGCTGCTCTCTTGGCTTCCTCGATTACCTTCTTGGCTTCTTTTTTGACCTTCAGATCTTCCTCTATGGTCTTCTTATTTTCATAGAACCATCCCATGTGTTCATGTATTAGTCTGAAGTACATGGTGAACTGCAAAAAGAGAAAATAAAAAGAAATATTCAGATCAGATAAATCTGACATGAAAAAAAAATAGAGGGAACAAAAGGAAGTGATCAGGTAAGATAAAAGCCGACATAAAAAAAATAAAAGAAAAAAGAAAAAAAGAGAGAAAGAAAGGAGTAAAAACTTACATCCATGATGCTAGTGTAACCGTAGTTCACCAGTTCATCTATAGAGAGATCCCTCCTCCGAGTGTCAAGATCTCTCAGGGGCATCATTTTGCTGAAGAGATTGGGCCAGCTATGGCATCTCCATCAGTGATGCCTTCGCCAAGTTAATGGTTTTCATCGAGGTGGATGGCAGATTGTTAGAAGGTTTCGGGTGCTGATTAGTTGGCCAAATTGACTTGCTCGATGACTGAGGAGGTGCTGGAGAACCCTTTAATTCTGATCCTTTGGAAAGTCATGGTCGAACCACCTTGATAGTAGAACGAGCTAGCTTTGACAGAACAATGGAGATCAGCATAGTATCACTGTCAATAATAATAACCCCGGATGATGATCGAGGAGTTGCTGACTTCAGAGGGATAGCTGACTTGGCTTTCTTGGATGCAGGGGCAGTAGCAGGCTGATCAGTTTGAGTCTTTCTTTTCTTGGTCTCCATCAATCTCTGCATGTTGAACTTCATTATTTCTATCACATAAGAATAGAAGAAGTCAGTGAACTATTATATTGATAAAAAGTGCCAGAATTATGGAATTGACATCGAACTTATCCTAAGGAGAGACCTGACTGATGCCAGCTTTAAGCAAAGATTGCTCTATCACCAATAAGCTCATTTTGGGTACTTTCGTATCCAGAAACCCTGCAAAAGCCTCTTTATCCCCTGGGTGTACTTCATTATGTGAGTTCTATTTGGTTTCAGGGGTACGCCATTTGCAATTGAAATTCCATGGAACATCCGAACAAGCAAAGAAGAAATAGTTTTTCTAGTTGTGAATAGAAGAAAGAAGGACATGATCAAATTTACATTTTGATCGAGATGAAAAATATCGCTAGCTTTTCTCATATGGATGTTTCTTTAGGATAAAGAGCATCCTAAAGAGAGAAATCTTAAGTTCTATAGCTGAGAATTTGTAGTAGATAATGAAAACTATGATGGCTTTAATGGCATTGGGAGTAATCTGAGTTGGATAAATTTTATAAAAATAAAAAATATTACTAAAAAAAAGGATATAAAAAAAATCAAAGAGTAGAGTAAAGTGCCTCATCATAAAATACGATACAGCCATCTGGAGGTTCGGTTACCCTACCATTCCGGCCTGATTTTATTAATTGGAACTCTTCAGGAATGTAGTATTTCTCCTTAAATTCCTGAAGGTCAACGTTGGTCAGAGTGGATTGCTCTGTAGTCGGCCCAAGATAATCCATGAGTCTCCTTATAGGAGATCAGGATTATCCCGACCTAAGGTGCTGACCTTGACCTCTGCCCGAAGTAGATTTTTTGCTTCAAGATCGAGCAGTGGCTGGATTGACTGTGGTATCCGATTACTCTGACATGACTTGGTGCTGCTATTGGAGGATATTTTAATAAAAAAGGAAGCACAAAAATGAATGAGGAAAGAAAAGAAGTCGCAAGGGGAACAGGAACAGAAAAGGAGAAACTACCTAAAAAAGAAAGAAAAGACTCCAAAACCCTAAAACTAGACTCTATGAGATGGAAATAGAGGTGAATACCTTGCAGATGAAAGAGGGCTTGAGAGAGCTTCTGAAGGACTTCTACTTCTCTTCTTTCTCTGGCTCCGATGACTTCAAAGGACCTTCACCTCCGTCACCAGCGATGCAAGGGCTCAGAAAAAAATCTGATGAAGTTTTGACAAGAGGAGAATAACAACAATGGTTTTCATCTGTAGGGTAGGTCTATTTATAAAGATGTTCAACGGCCCAGATTAACCTATTATACCATCAGATTGTTGTCACCTATGAGCCATTTAACGAGTTTGTAGAATGCCATTTCAACACATCTCTCCCTGATGCAGCCACGTAAGATGGATCCGTGTGGAAGTTGTCCTCCCCAATGGCATTTCGACACCTGGCATGAACATCCCGCGATCAGCCACTCTGATATTTATGACATTGCAGCTTTTCAAGTGCATATCATTACTCCATATAGCGAGACGATTTTCGAAGGATAGTGCATCACTTCGAATGATTAAAAAATTAATATTTCAGTTATAATCAGAATAGAACATTTATTATGACGAGATAGATTGGGTAAAATTTTTGGAATACTTTTTGAGTCATTCTACTTCGATCTGAAAAGTGGAGGGCATATGTTGGTGTATATTATCCAACTTCAGCATCATCTGGACATGTGACAGCAGGTTATTATCTGAGACAAAAGTCCTTTCAGCTCACATCGGTTCAATATCAATCTGATTCTCTAGTATTATCTGCTAATCGGCTTAGTCCAAAACTGCTACTAAGTGAAATGCTCACCTCGGTTAGTTGTCGATCTCCCTCAACTGAGTCAGACCTTACTTCGGTTGTAGACTGATCTGATTATTGATACCAAAGACATGATGCCCAGTTCAGATGGCTACCGATATCATCCCACATCGGTTTGTTATCGATGTACCATCTCATCTATATACGATTATCTGACAGCTATCATCCAGCTCAGTCATAGTACTGTCTTTCAGTTGTATTCTAACTCATTTGCCATGTAGGCAGCCGCCTCACGATCTCTATACAGCTGGCCATTCGGTTACAACAACCAAATGGCCTAACAGATTTTCAATGACCTAATAGATTTCTAACGGCCTAATAGATCTTTAACAGCCTAATAAACTTTCTTTAAAGCCTTATTAAGCTTCCATTATAAAAGAGGGACAAGGTGCTCTCTGGAAGGTAAGTTCAAAATGTCTGAACTTACAGAGACAAAACTTTGTCAAGATTCTCCTTGAGAAATCAAAATTCTCTCCACTTAGAGTTCATTCTACTTCTCTCCACTCACAAACTCTTACTTCTTGCTTTCTACTTCTCCATTTTCACTGTCTATTCTCAAGGCCCCAACTGACTTAAGCATCGGAGGATCTTGAATCAGAAGGTATCTCACAGTTTTGAAACATTTTTTGTAAGTTCCGCTCGCGGTTTACGTCAGCGCAGCTCTCAGTTCTCCAGCTTGATTCAATACCGACCTCACCTCTGGAGTCTTGCAGCAATAACATTCTTTCACTAATTTGCATACCCACTCCAAGTTGGATCGAGAAATTGTTTTAAACTAATCCGTCACGTATACATTAACAGAAGGCTGTGTCTTTTTGTGAAGTAGATGCAACATAATACATGGTTAGCATTTCTCTCATTCAACAAAGTGAAATGTTAATTTCTTCCAGGGCCATATAATATTCCAGTTACAGGAAGGATCAGTGGGAGATTTGAGCATGGTTACTTCGTTACAGTGAACATTGGCTCAAAGCCCCTTCATGGAATACTTTATCATGCCCCTCATCACTCTTCAGCCTCTTCCTCCATGGCAGTCCAAAGCAATGCTATCGTCCCTTGTGTCCCACCAAACCAATCAAGCCGCAGGCGGCGGGGGCACAGAAACCGCGACCCAGCGCATCCAAAGCCTAACAGAAGTGCCTACAACTTCTTCTTTGCCGAGAAGCATGCTAAGCTGAAGGTTCTCCACCCTAACAGGGAGCGAGATTTCATCAAGATGATTGGAGAGGCCTGGAATCGGCTCACTGGAGAGGAGAGGAAGGTTAGTGTCATAATCTTTCCAATAGATTTTTGTAAATGCATGCTTTCAATTAAATACAACTGTTGTAACTGCAAGTAAAGAAATATTTACTAGCTTTCTTGTTTGTTCTGTTGGGCAGGTTTATGATGAGTGTGGAAGGAGGGATAAGGAAAGATATAGGAGAGAGAAGCAGGAATACAAGGAGAGGTTGAAGCTAGCACAAACAGAGGTAGTGAGAGAAAAATCCACAAGGGATGAAGCATCCCAAGGGAATTTAATTTGAAGGTTGATATGGCTTCCTTTAGTGGCTAATGCTGTCAAGTTCTAAGCAAAAGGTTAACACAGTTGGTTAAGTTTCAAAGAGATACACATACAGGGGCAAAAAAAACAAAAGAATAGCTCATAAATTTGCATGTCAGAAAATCAAAAGAATGTTTGTAGTTCCATCTTACAGCAAGAATATTTGAGATGGTAGTCTTTGTTAAAAGGGTATATTGTCCCTTACTGGCATGGGTAAATATCTAGCTCCTGCTGATATTATTGACAATGGCATCTAGTTATTGGCGCTAAGCCTTACATGATGGTTTCTAATATTTAAGCCCCTTTCAGTGCAGCAATGAATTTTTCGGTCTAGATGTCAAATAATGTGACAGTTTGTCAGCAGCTGCGGAATATATACCCATGCATAACCAGGTCTGTTTGTGGACAGCGGCGGTTGTAAAATAATAATTTATTAAATAAAATATTTTATAATAAATAATATATATATATATTAATTTAAAAATATTAATAAATATTTAATTTTATATATAAATAAAAATAAATAAAAAATATTATCTTATGTCATTTACAAAATAATTTTGATTATGTAAAAATCTTAATAATCTTTTCCACGTTAAAGATTGAAGAATAAATAAAAGATTAAAAAATAAATAAATAATTATTTTTTTTAAAAAAATTATTATTTTTAATAAAAATTAATATATAAATTATTTATATATATATTTTTAAATAGATGGATTCATAATGTGTGTAAAATTAAAATATTGGAAGGATCATTATATATATAAATATATAGATAATAAATATTTTATAATTTTTTGAGGGCCACCGTTCTTCTTGCGCTTCGTCACTGTTTGTAGATTAAATTTTGATGTGAAAGAGTGAACGGTCGTCAAACAACTAAGTGCAACTAAGTGTCTGGCATACAATGTCTATCCATCATGTGATGGCGGTCATACGATGCCTATCCATCATGTGATGGTGGCCATCCACGGGGATCTATGCTCATTAATCACAATGATAGTTAATCGATGGTAGTTGAGATAGATCGAAATATGATTTTTTAAAAATGATCAATATTATACAAAATAAATAATTTAAAAATATAATAAAATTAAAGATAAATTATAAAAATTAAGAGTAAATGAAGGCATGTATGAGTCGGTGTATCTGATGATATTTTTCTAGAGTATGGGTTTAAATGAGATTATATTCAAGGTAACTCGAATTCTTCTATCATGAGTATGATCATGTGGGACTCCTATCTATGGGGGACGGAACTAGGATTTTAATGTTGAGGGTGCCGGAGGACATAAAAAAAATTATATATAATATTTTGTAAATTAAATAATCAAAACATATTAATGATTGGAAAGGGAAGATCAAAGCAAAAGGCACAAATTTAATTTGGACTACAAAGAAAAAAAAGATAAGAAAAATATATTAAAATCTTACCAAAAATATAAAATATATATTTTAAAAAAAATACTAAAGAAGAAAGAGGTACCTTTGTACTTGTAATATTGAAAAATCATGCTTTGAATAGTATAATGGCCTTCTACATATTAGCATGGACCATGATTCTAGTGGAGGATTGAAGCTCGAAGGTGAGGGCTAGATGGAAGACCCGAGACTACAATTTCTTGTGGCCTTTGGGGTTCTCTCCCTGGGGATTGTAAAAAAGAAAATGAAGGGACAACTAGCAACTTATCTTATTTATGAATATTTTTTTCTCAAGCTATTTTGTTGGCCCTTACCTTGCAATTATGGGACCAATTATGAATTATCAAAGTTGATAATTTTTAATAAGAATGGGGACTTACATGAGAAGTTTTCTCATTGAAATTATTATATGTATGCTTTAGAAATCAATCTGGCTGACACATTGTATTCTTTCTAGGATATAAATTTATACTTGACTTATTTATTCATTAAAAAAATTGAATATTTTATATCCATTCTTATGTTATGTGTCCTTAAATTATTCAAAAAATTAATAAGATGATGATACATATTCTCAAGAGTTAAAAATTTGAGGTATGTGTCATTGATAGTTAATTTCTAAATTACTTCTGATCAATGGATTATCATGGAGATGGTAATTGATTCGATAAGATTGGTGCATGGATCGCTCCTCTTTAGGTAGATGAGTCTTGAGTCTACAGTGTAGCGACACTAGAGCGAGAGTGCAGGTGGTTGTTAGAGAACATCGATCCTGAGCATGATCAGTACGAGAAGTCATTTGGATATCTAC
Organism: Elaeis guineensis; assembly: GCF_000442705.2. Lineage (NCBI taxonomy): Eukaryota > Viridiplantae > Streptophyta > Magnoliopsida > Arecales > Arecaceae > Elaeis > Elaeis guineensis. The sequence goes on from NC_025996.2 coordinate 134,645,687, forward strand.
TTATCAGTGACTTTCTCGATGCTGTAATAGTATGAGTGGTTCTTTGACCTACGGTGTCTCGACTATTCATAGTGAGATTGCTATAGTTTGACTGTACATTTACTTGGTCCCTTAGTCATATGGATCTTTGCGGTGTATGTTGCCTACAGTAAGTTCATTGTAGGAGTAGGGTGCGTACCTAAATGGGATCTATTAACTTTAGCAGTTAAGGGATAGTTTTATATGATTTATGAAGCTAAGTTCTTAAGACTGTGGCCACAGCGATGTGATTAATGAAAAAAGATTTTAATAAGATCTCATGATTTGAACTCGAGTTGAATAAATCTTATATATGACAAATAATGGAGTTTGACGAGTTTTTCTTAACCTCCATCTTATCAGAACTTACAATAGAAGAACTGGATCACATATTAACCACATCTAGAGGTTCAGATTCTTCTATTATGCTAGGTTGCCACTTCTTGCTGCTAGACATCGCTGATGGATTATGAGATTTATGAAAATTAATTGATGGTCAGAAATTTTCATTGGATGAGTTGAAATTATTTTAATCTATTGAAAAGAGTTTCATTGATATTTATAATGGAGATCATAATATGTCTCATCATCAGACAGAATAGAACCTACGGGGTTACACAAAAAAAGAGTTTTAACTTGATCAAATAATTAAATTATGAATTTGATTTACAGATGGACCCAATTATCAATTTGATTGATGCTCGGACTGAGTTGTAAAAGTTACAAGAGAAGATTTGCTAAAGGTTAGTGAGTTAGAGGAAGAATAATTAGCAATTGTTATTGAATTAATCATTAATTATTTGATTTGATCATTTAATTAAAGATTGAGCTTAATACAAATTAAATTAGATTTAATTTTGATTTAGTCTTAGTCAAATTTGGATCTGACTAAACATAATTGAATTTGAAATTGGATTAGATTCAAATCAAATTTAATTAGGACTAGAAATTGAGATCCCAGTTGGATTGGGATTCTCTCTCATCCCACATCCGTAAGAGAATAAGGGGCACACAAGAGGGGCCATGCCTCCTCTTGTGCATGCATGAAAAATAAAAAGGGAGAAAGAGGGGCGCATCCAAGGGTTGGATGCATGCCCTTGGGAGTCTTTCTCCTCTCTCTCTTATCTCTCTATCCAAATCTAGTTTTTAATAGTTTGAATTTGATTCAAACTTTTAAAATTTGAATTTGATTCAAAAATTATAAGGATAAGATAAATAGATAAGGGTGTGGGGTTTATAAATAAGGAAAGGAGAAAGAGATCAAACAAGCTTTTTATGCCGCCCCCTCCTCTCCTCTTTTTGCCACCCAAGAGCCCTCCTCTCCTCTTCTTGCCACTCTAGAGGAAGAATCATCTTCTTCCTCTCCTTTTCCATCCTCTCCAAAAAGTCTTCTTCCTAGTTTCTTAAGAAGAAAAGAATGAAGAAGCCAGATTCAGTTTGAAGGGAGGGAGATCTGCAAGAGAGCTAGCACCCTGGTGGTCTTTGAATTTTTCTGATTAAGATCAGTCCTGTGTAGATATTTGTAGAGATCGGACATGTGTGTGGTTTCAAAAAATCTCGAAGAAATCAATGAATTTCAGATCACAGTAAAAAACTATCTACACAAAGATAAATCTGATCTTTATTAGGTTAGATTTTAATCTTGTCAATATAATGATGATGTCTGAAATTGAGATATAATCTTTATGCTTGTTTAATTAGATTAAATTTAATTAGATTTAAAAGTATTTAGATCTAAATTTATTTTTTACTGTATATTTATTTTTAAAATTTTTATTTGCATACTTGTCACCATGTGATGGTTTTCCTTCAAATGGTATTAGAGCAATCTTACTATTGCAAGATTAAGATTTAAATTTTAGATCTGAAAATTTATTTTCAGATCTAAAAATTTAAATTTTAATATTTATGAGATTGATTTCAAATCTAAAAAATTATTTTCAAGATTAGAAATCAAGAACGATGGATGATCATGCAATTATTTTCAGATCTAAAAATCTGATTTCAATTGATCAAGAGATGAATTTCAAGATCTGAAAATCTATTTTCAGATTTGAAATTCAGATTTTTTATGTTCATATAATTATTTTCAAGATCTAAAAATTTATTTTGGGATCTAAAAAATTTGATTTCTTATGTTCATGCATATGAAATTCTGTATCTAATTTTTATATGATCTAAATTTTATTAGATCTGAATTTAATCTTTATTGTATGTTCATACATAAGATGATGTTCATAGATAGAGATCAATCTTGATGTGATCTGTGATGATCTGGATGTTATCAAATTAATATGATTTGATTGAATATAAGATAATATTTTAAAAGTCAATTTAAGATCATCTTAAAATAAGGTTGTCTTGGCATAATGGTGAAAGCCTGTTAGTATGTTGTCCGAGGATGAAAAGAGATTGATAAGGTAAAACATCATAAAAAATTTAATATGAACATAATATAATCATGAGGGTGCTCTTCATGGATACATGTCATGATCTCCTTGAATCACTACAATCTTTGAAGTAGGGTGTATCATGAGCACACACTAAATTGATTTATAATTTGTAATTTGTGGTGGCGAAAATCAGTGGACTGAACCGATTTGAAATTGATTGATTAATTGATGTCTAAGGCAAGTGACAGAATGGTGGTTATTTAATCAGGATGGTTATTTATGCATGGAGAGCCTCCCACCAATCTTGAACTTATCTGACTAATTTGATTGATTAAATTCTTTTGGGTGCCTAATGTTGAGTTCACCACATATATTGCATTTGCACTATGATTTTGATCTTGGTGAACCAAGTTAGGATCTCTCAAGTAGATCCATGATAATTATGGATTTACATATGATGTAAATTAAATAATTAAAATGATGAGATCTTAATTAAATCTCCTCACACATATTAAGTCTAGCAGTCTTCCATCGTTATAGATGTGCGGACGTCTTTCTGGTGTTGATTATTCTTGACTAGATATAGTGGTTCAATTGCACCAAGGGGCGCAACCACTCTATTAGCATGAGATGTTGTAGGGTGAAGATGGGTTGGACCCAATATTTGTCAGATGAGGAATCCAATGATGGCTTTGCATTTGTATTGAATGATGGGTCTGACTTAACTAAAGAATGAGATCAATATCTATCAGATGAGGTCTTCATGACTTAAAGACTGAATATCGCTGCAACATGCTTGAGAAGTATTAGACAAGAGTTGTCCACTCATTAGTATGTATGTCATCAATATCTGTCAAAAAAGGTGCGTGTATATCAGTGGGACCGTAGTATCTGCTTGAAACTCTAGTTCTGAAGGACTTTCATTTCTTTATCAGAGGAGTGTAGGAGATTCGAAAAAATAGTGAAAGAAACTTTTATTTTAAAAGATCCTAAAATAAATTAAAAATTAAGTATAAAAATCTAATTAGAATCTCTTTTCTCCATAGTTCACAATGTCAGCTTCCAATCTTTTAGTCTGAATTCTTGAAACCAACTGATTAACTTGAAACAACTACAAAGATTGACTTAGGAACCTCAGAATAGTTTTGAATTAAAAAAAGATAGGCTATGTACTTGATCATGACTCTTTTATTTTACCAAATCATTCAACTACCGAACAACGAACAGCATTTGAAAAATGGATGGATGATGACAATAAGGTTAAGTGTTATATCTTGACGTCAATGTCTAATGAACTCCAATGCCAGTATGAGGATATGTAAACTCCCAAGGCTATGATAACTCACCTGCAAAAATTATATGATGAGCAGAGTCGGACTATGCATTTTGAAGTGTCCAAGAGACTTTTCAATACTAAGATATGCGAAGGATGGTCGGTCCATGATCATTGTCTGACAATGATTAAAGACTTAAAAGAGCTTGAGAAGCTTGATATGACCATGCATAAGAAATTGCAAGTGAATTTGGCCTTGCAATCCCTTCCTAGTTCATATGGACAGTTTATAGTAAACTATCATATGAATAAGATTAATAGTATTTTACCTAAATTGTTGAATATATTGGTGACTATTGAGGGAATTTTGAAAAGTTCAAGAGATACTATTTTTGCTGTGGGGTGGGCATCTACTTCCAAAAGAAAGTCTACTAGAAAGAAGAAGAAGCCTGCAAAGAAACAAAAATAAGAAAGCAAGCCAAAGAAGGACGCTCCCAAGAAGGTGGCTGACAAGAAAAAATATTTTCACTATAATGTTGACAGCCATTAAAAGAGAAACTGTCATGCATACCTGGAGAGCCTGAAGAAAAAAAAAAGACACATCTTCTGAAGGTATATCTAATCTGCTCGTAATTGAATCAAATCTAATGATTTTTTCTACTTGTAGTCAGGTCATAGACTTTAGTTTTGGTGCTCATTTGTGTACTTTTATACAGGATTTGATATAAAGTAGAAGGCTGAGGGAATATGAAATGATCCTTCGAGTTGGCAATGAAGCAAGAGTTGCTGTTGTAGCCGTTGGCACCTGTTCTCTGCGATTACCGTCAGGATTTAGTTTAGTTTCTAGAGACCGCTATTATGTACCTATTGCTAGCAAAAATTTAATTTTTATATCTATACTAGCACAGGATAAATACAATTTTAATTTCAATAAAGACTACTATTCTATTTATTTTAAAAATAAAATGGTTGCACGTGATTTTTTAATTGATAGTCTCTACCATTTACATGTTGATGTATCTGTGAATATATTCGAGCAGGTAGTGAGTGCCATAGGATCTAAGAGACCTAGAGTTGAAATAAACCAAAGGTATATATGGCACCTCAGACTTGGTCATATTGAAGGGGACAGAATAAGCAAATTAAAAAAGGATAGGATCTTTGACTCATTAAATTCTGAGTCATATCCAGTTTGTGAATCATGTCTTTCAGGAAAAATAATTAAATTATCCTTTATGGGACATGGGGAGAGGATCACTGAGATACTTACCCTAGTACATGTTAAGAAATGTGTCTCAAAGTCAATCGTCAGTCTGTTGACGATTGTGCTGATATTTGTAATTATATATAAATTTTTATTAATAAAACTTATTTGACTTTTTCATCATAATTTATCTATCTTATTTGAACTCTTATGTTGTGATGAAGTCCTTAGGACTATAATTAATTGACAAAGGAAGATTTATCGTTTAGTCCTTTAAAATATTTGCGACTAAATGATATGCTGTAATTAGATGATAGCATTATCGAGTATAGGTCGTTGTGTACCATATGGATTGGTTATCATCATAATCAAGAAGTATGGAGACACTGGAATAGCATACAGGTGGAATATAGGAGTATATTTGTATTGAACGTGATCATTTGTCGAGCACTCTGTTGTCAAGAGTAGCTCGTGAAGGGTATGGGTATAAGTATCCCTCGTACCTGAGATCACCACGGTGATTTATAAGCAACTTACTGTACTTTAGTACCAGACCATCTGAGTTTTTAATTCAGTGACGAAAGGTTACTGGGTGCAGTCAAGTACTATCAAGTCAGTGTGTGAGTCAAGATGAAATTGACCCCTCTGAATTAGTAGGAGATATGCATCAGTATATTTTAATTTAGTAAAACCTTGATCAGAGTAATCCATGTGATAGATTTGAAAGGTTGAAATACAATATGATCGACTAAATTAGGGTTGACAGTCAAACTCTAGGTCAACTTGAGTATTAGGGTCAAAGAGATGAATTATACGGTAACCATACGCCAGTAGGTTTTAGAATATTACTTTGCAATCTTTCAATCTATCTGGACGTCGGATCCTATTGCTAGATGGTTACATCGATTAGTATAAAAAATTATTTCTATGCTACTGACTTAGATTCGAACTTATGGGATCACACACATTAGAAGATTTAGACAGATCTGATGGCTGAAGAGTCCAATTGGATTATGACTCTAATAAGAAGTCCCACTGAGATTGGGACTTTGGAGAAGAGTCCCATTGGACTGAGACTCTATTATTTATAAAAAATTAATTAGTAATTAGATTGCTAATTGACTCAATTTGATTGAATAAAGAGTTTTAGATCAAGTCTAATTGAATTGTATTTAGTTTGATTTAGATTGGATTTGATTTGATTAAGTTTGATTGCAAGAAAAATTTGATCCTGATTTGATCAGGACTTGGGCTTAGCTAATTCTTAATTGGGTTAGAAATTTATTGAGATGATTAAGCTTCTAATTAAATTAGGTTCATTTTTAACATTGGGTTCAAACCAGATTTGATTTGGTTTAGAATTAATTTGAAAATAAAGAGTCCCAATCGGCAAGGACTCTATCTCTTTATCCTTGCACCACCCCTGGACCCATGCCTTATTCTCAATGCCAAATTAGATTTGGCTTGAGATTTTCGTATGATGAGAGTGGGCCCAGTAAGGGTGGGTGACAAGGCATGATGAGTCATGATATTATCTCCTGCCTAATTCGAATGCGATCCGAATTAGAGATAAAGAAATAAGAAGAAAAGAAAATTTTCAAACATGAAAAGAAGGGAGGTGCCAATTAAATTTTTTCTTAATTTCTTTGGAGAGTTTTAGGTGTGAGAGATACCTAATCTCCTCGTCACACCAAACACCAATTTTTGGAAATTTTGGGATGCCCAAAATTTGTTTTGGCATGGACTCTATGGCGCCCTCTCCCTTTGATCCAAAACCTTAGCCTTTGTTATAAAAAGGGGTCTCCAATAGTGGACGCCCCATCTTGAGTTCCTTTGCTGGTTTTTTAATTTTCTCCAGAGCTCTCCCTCTTCGTCTCTTCCTCCTCTAAGTCTTCTTTTCTTTTGGAGCATCCAAGATTTTTGAAGGAGGAAGAAATCAGCCTCGAGGATCCTTGCATGCCAACACTTCCAAGGAGCTTGATCTGCATCGATCTTCATGTAGATATTCTGTAGAGACTCGATGATTTTGTGCAGCTGTGAGCAACTAGAAGAAGTGCCTATCCAAGTGTTGGACCAGCAAAGATCATCAATCTACAGTTCGGTAATAGTTTTTGAACTATTTTGATTGTTTGTTATAGATCTAACGGTTAGATCTAGATCACTGCATCGATTAGATCGATATAGATTTTTATTTTTAGATTTTATGGGCATGTTAAATCATATTATAGATCTTGACATGATAGTCTAGATTAGATCTTATGTATGTAAATTAGATTTGAATCATTTAATCTAATAATTTTGTTGCATAAAATTTTTAAAATTACATGCATAGTACTACCGTATGTTTTCTTTAGTACACACTGATATGTATGGCCCATTTGATTTGCATGCTAAGGATGGTTATCTCTACTTCATTATCTTTACCGATGACTACTCATGGTATGGATATATGTATCTTATGAGACATAAATCTGAAGCTTTTGAAAAGTTTAAATAATTTAGATATGAAGTAAAAAATAAATAAAAAAACTCCTTAAGATTCTTCGATCAAATCAAGGAGGAGAATATCTTAGTAAAAATTTTTAAAATTATCTAAAGGAAATAATATAGTCTTATAATAAATACCTTCTAGCATACCTCAACTCAACGAAATATCAGAAAGGAGGAATGAAACTTTATTAGATATGGTCCGATCTATGATGAGCTTCATTGATTTATCTTTATTTTGTTGGAGACATATTTTACTTTCTACAATCTATTTATTAAATAGAGTACCCTTTAAATCTGTTCCTACTATACCATATAAAATATGGTATGGTAAGAAATCAAGTCTTAGTTATCTCAAGATTTGAAGATGTCCGGTCTATGTCAAAAGACAACAGACAGATAAGTTAGAGGCTAGGTCTATGAGAGCTCATTTTATAGGATATCCTAAAGAGTTATAGGATATTATTTTTACTTTCTAGAGGATCACAATGTATTTATGAGTCGATATGTCATATTCTTGAAAAAATAGTTTATCCAAGTTGGAGGTAGTGGGAGGTAAATTAAGCTCGAAGAAAAAATCTCTGAAAAGCAACGAGTCATAGATTATTTAGAACCTATTCATATTGAGTTAGTAGATGTAGTACCTTTACTACCTCATAGATCTAGTAGGATCTTTCGTCCTCCTGAAAGATGCATAGATATGATTATAAAGGATGTAGAGAAAATATTTCTAGTAGGAGATAGAAAATATGGAGATGATCCTAAAATCTATAATGAGATGATATCAGACATCGACTCCAAAAAATGGTTGAATACCATGAAGTCAGAAATTGACTCCATGCATTCTAACCATATATGGATCTTAGTAGATCCGCCAGAGGGTATAGTACCTATTGGATATAAATGAATCTATTAAAAAAAAATAGATGTAAATAGAAAGATAGAGACCTATAAAGCTAGGCTCGTAGCGAAAGGTTATAGTCAACATGAAGGCATTGACTATCAGGATACCTTTTCACCTGTAGTCATGCTAAAATCTATCCGTACACTGCTTGTTATTATAATTTTTTATGATTATGAGACATGATAGATGGATGTAAAAACTGTATTTCTGAATGGATATTTTGAGGAAGATATCTATATAGAGCAACCTTTAGATTTCACTTTCGATGATGGAGATCATAAAATATGCAAGCTGCATAGATCCATATATGGATTAAAATAAGTATTTTAGAGTTGGAACACTCATTTCAATATTGCGATTAAATCGTTTGATTTCATTAAAAATGAGGAGAAACCTTATACCTTCAAGAAGATCAGTGGGAGTGCTATTACGTTCCTCATACTGTACGTGGATGGTATCCTCTTTATTGGAAATGATATTTTCATGCTGATTTCACTTAAGAGTTGGTTGTCCAAAAAATTCTCCATGAAAGACCTATGAGAGGCATCCTATATTCTTGAAATAAAGGTTTATAGAGATAGATCTAAGAAGATGCTTGACCTTTCACAGAAAATGTATATAGAGAAAGTGTTGAACAGGTTCAGTATGAAAAATTTTAAGAGAAAATTTTTATTCCTTAGGTATGGCATTCATCTCTCTAAGAAGATGTATCCAAATACATCTGATGAAATTCAGTGCATGAGCAAGATCCCTTATGCTTCTGTTATAGTGAGCCTCATGTATGCTATATTATGCACACGATCTGATATAGTCCTTGCTGTGAGTATCACGAGCAGATATCAGTCGAATCTAGGTAAGTAGCACTAGATAGTTGTGAAGAACATCTTTAAGTACTTGAGAAGAACTAGAATTTATTCTTAATCTTTGAAGGAGGATCTGAGTTGCGGATTGAAGGATACATTGACTCAGACTTTATGTCTGACGTTGATGATAGAAAGTCTATAGTAGGATATGTTCTTGTACAATGGTGGTTCGACAAGTTGGAAGAGTTCTAAGCAATCGATTATTACAGATTCAATCATGGAAGTTGAGTATATCTCTGCCTCAGAAGCTACAAAGAAAGCCTTCTGATATAACAAGTTTGTTGTGAAACTTAGTATTATGCCATTAGATGTCATCACACTATACTGCGACAACAACGGTGCCATAGCCCTTGCTAAGGAGCCCACGTCTCATCAAAAGTTCAAGCATATTGAGTGACGATTTTACATCATATGCAATTTTCTCAAAAAAAAATACATCGAGGTGAAGAGAGTAGACTTCATGGACAATATAATGGATCCACTGACTAAGCCACTTAGCCAGCAGAAGACTGAAGTCCATCTTGAAAAGATGGAACTTAGATACGTGGTGGATTGGCTTTAGTGCAAGTGGAAGATTGTTAGATATATGTCCTAGAAGCCAATCTGACTGACACATTGTATTCTTTCTAGAATATAAATTTATACTTAACTTATTTATTCATTAATAAAATTAGATATTTTATATCCATTATTCTGTTATGTGTCTTTGAATCGTCCAAAAAATTAATAAGATGATAGCATGTATTCTTAAGAGTTAAAAATTTGATGTATGTGTCATTGATAGTTAATTTTTAAATTACTCTTGATCGATGGATCATCATGAGAATATTAATTGATTCGATAAGATTGGTGTACGGATCACTTTTCTCTGGATAGATGAGTCTTGAGTCTACAGTGTGACGACACTGGAGCGAGAGTGTAGGTAATTGTTAAAGAACATCGATACCGAGCATTATCAGTACGAGAAGTTACTTGGATGTCTACTCACTCATCAACAACTTTCTCGATGTTGTAGTAGTGTGAGTAGATCTTTGACCTATGATGCTTCGACTATTCACAGTGAAGTTGCTGTAGTTTGACTGCATATTTACTTGGGCTCCTAGTTATATAGGTTCTTGCGGTGTATGTTAGCTATAGTAGATTCATTATAGGAGTAGGATGTATACCTAGATGGAATCTATTGATTTTAATAGTTAAGGGATAGTCCTATTGTCACGCCCCCGACCCGAGATTTGAATCGAGGGTCATGGCAACCACCGCATACTTATAGAATACTTTTTCCATAAGCATGCAAGGTATTTCATCATGATATCTTCATAAATAGTTAAATAAATTTTTTAATATTTAATAATCAAACCTTAATTCAAGTAACAAATCAAAACTTAGTGTTCAAAAGAAAGTAACTGTCTGACAAAGTCAATACTAAAAACAAAACTAAAGGTCTTGAATCAATTCTGAGAAAAATCCTAAATCAATGAGTTAACTCCATCTCTAATCGCTCTCCCAACCGAAATCCCGCATCATGCTAATTTTCTGGATCTGTAAGAAAAACATAAAACTCATCATGAGCTAAATAGCCCAGCAAGCAGTGTATACCTTTAACTGAATAATCAGGCAAATAATACTATGCATAACAATACAATATGTAATTTCATGAAATCATATTCATACTGTCAATCATATATAAAAGTCAATTCATCATAATTTCTAATTATGCTTTTCTTCTTAAATTCATCAATTTCTTAAATTCTTCTTACCAACCATGACTATGACCACATTATCCCTGTGGCAGGGTCATAATACCGCGTATCTGCTTGCGGTGGGCTGCGAATCATCTGGCAGCCAAGTCCTTTGGAACCGCTGGTCTAACTGGCGGTTTTGTCGCTGGTCTATCTGACGACATGTTGCTGGTCTCACTGGCGACATAAATCCTCAGGACAGTCAATTGCTAACGTATATGCCCCCATTGGCGGGGTCCTCAACACAGTCAGGTTGTCAATTTCATATTGTCTTCCAATTCATATATTATTTTCAAGATAATAAAATTAATTGATATTCGAGTCAAATCAATTATAACATTCTTTGAGATCATATATCATCATAATAATTGCTCAGCAGATAACTTCAATCATAAATAATTTTCTATAATTAACTTTCATCATAAATAATTTTTAATAATTATTTTAATAAATAATTACAATCGCAAGCATGCATAAATTTATTTAATTCATAATTTACCAGATAAATTCAGTAAAAGTAAACACTACTTACCTCAAAAGAAAGTTCAAACTAAAAATTCTAGGGATCTCGAAAATCCTTCTCAAAACCTGATACGTCAAATATCATATTTTAAATCAAAATTTTATCGAATTAAAAATAATTAAATTATTAAAATCTAATATCCCCACTAGGATCAATTCGTCGACAGCATCCCGATTTTCGAATTAATCCATGGACATCCTAATTTTATTTTTATTTTTATTGCTATTTTTTTTAATTAATTAATTTCATAAATCCTAAAATCTAGAGAGAGAGAGCAAAGAGAGTTTCTCTCTCCGCCCCCTTTTTTTTTTTCTTCTTTTTCTTCTTTCTTTTTTTTTTTTTCCTTTTCTTCTTTTTCTTCTTTTTTTTTTCTTTTCCTTTTCTTCTTTTTCTTCTTCTTCTTCTTCCCGCGCCGGAACAGAGGACTCTTGGTCCTCAGGCTTTGATCGGCCGTTCGGGCCGCGGCCGCCACGACGGAGGCCGGCGGCCGACAGGGCCACTCCTCCAGTCACGGAGGAAACATGGCCGCCGATCAATTCCGATCGCCGGCGCCGGAGATTTCAAGGAAAAGAGACTCAAAAACAGAGTCTCTTTCCCATCGGTAGATCGGCGACACTCATCGCCGGCAGCCTCAATCAAAAATACAAAAAGAAAGGGAAGGAAGAGAAGAAGGAAAAGAAAGCTCACCCCCGGCCTCTGGTGACCTCACCGGTGAGAAAACACGACGAGAAATCCAACAGTGCCCGCAGCTCTTCTTCGGGAAAATCGGAGAGAAAGAGAGGGAGAAGAGGCCGATGGATTGATTCCAAAGAGAGGGGAGACCTTCTTATAGAGGGTCCTAGGATTTCGAGGGATCCTAGGACTCCTAAAGTGCCTGGGTCTCGTCGGAGAAGAAGACTCCTACCGGGAGTCTTCTTCCCGATTTAACTCTGTTTTTTTTTTTTTTTCGTTTTGGGCTTTTGTGGGCTGAATATGGGTTTTGGGCTATAACACCTATGCAATTTATAAAGTTGAGTTCTTAAGACTGTGGCTATGATGATGTGATTAATGAAAAAAAATTTTTATAAGATCTCACGATTTGAACTCAAGCTGATTAAATTTTACATATGACAGATGATGGGATTTGATGAATTTTTCGTAATCTCATCTTATCGGGACTCACAATAGAAGAACTGAATTATATATTAACTACACTTAGAGGTTTAGACTCTTTCATTCTATTGGGTTGTCACTACATGCTGCTAGGCATTGTTGGTGGATTGTGAGATCTGCGAGAATTAAATGATAGTCAAGAATTCTTATTGGGTGAGTTGGAATTATTTTAATCTATTAAAAGAAGTTTCAATGATATTTATGATAGAGATCATAATATGTCTCACTATCAGATAAAATAAAATTTACGGGGCACACACAAAAGGAGTTTTGACTTGATCAAATAATTGAATTGTGACTTTGATTCACAAATGAACCCAATGATCAATTTAATTGATGATTGGATTGAGTTGTAAAAGTTACAAGAAAAGACTTGCCAAAGGTTAGTGAGCTAGAGGAAGAATAATTAGCAATTATTGCTGAATTAATCATTAATTATTTGATTTGATCATTTAATTAAAGATTGGACTTAATACAAATTAAATTGAATTTAATTTGGACCTAGTCCTAGTCAAATTTAGATCTGACTAAACTTAATTGAATTTGAAATTGGATTAGATTCAAACCTAATTCAATTAGGACTAGAAATTGAGATCTCAATTGGACTGAGATTCTCTCTCATCCCATACACCTAAGAAAATAAGGGGTGCACAAGTGGGGCCACGCCTCCTCTTGTGCGTGCATGAAAAATAAGGGAGAGAGAGGGGATGCTCAAACCTAATTCAATTAGGACTAGAAATTGAGATCTCAGTTTGACTAAGATGCTCTCTCATCCCACACGCCTAAGAGAATAAGGGGTGCACAAGAGGGGCCATGCCTCCTCTTGTGCGTACGTGAGAAATAAGAAGGGAGAGAGAGGGGTGCATCCAAGGGTTGGATGCGTGCCCCTAGGAGTTTCTCTTCTCTCTCTTATCTCTCTATCCTAATTTGATTTTTAATGGTTTGAATTTGATTCAAAGTTAATTTGAATTTGATTCAAAAATCAAAAGGATAAGTTAAATTGATAAGGGCGTGGGGTTTATAAATAAGGGAAGGAGGAAGAGACCAAACAAGTTTTTTGTGCCACCCCCTCCTCTCCTCTTCTTGCCGCCCTAGAGGAAGAATCATCTTTTTCCTCTCCTCTTCCATCCTCTCCAAAAAGTTTTCATCCTAGTTTCTTGAGAAAAAAAAGAATCCATAGTCAGTTTGAAGAGAGAGAGATTTGCAAGGAAGCTAGCACTCCAGCACCTCAATGGTCTTCGGATTTTTTTGATCAAGATTAGTCTTGTGTAGATACCTGTGAGGCTGGATTTTTTTGATGTATGTGCAGCTTCAAGAAATCTCGAAGACATCTATAGATTTTAGATCGTGGTGAAAAACTATCCATACAAAACTAAAGATCATATCTTTATTAGATTAGATCTCAATCTTGTCAATGTAATGATGATACCTGAAATTGAGATATGATTTCTACACATGCTTAATTAGATTAGATCTAATTAGATTTAAAAATATTTAGATCTGAAATTTTTTTTTCACTGCATATTTACTTTTGAAATTTCTGCATGCATATTTATCACCATGTGATGGTTTTCCTTCAGAAATCTCAATAGAACTCAAAGAAGGGTAGAGGGCTTCTTATAGAAATTTTTTTTCTAGGGTTTAATGGCCGTATTTGGATTGGATTGAGCCTCTATTCTCCGGTACCGTCGAACATGAGAGAGGAAGAACAAAGTCCAATCGAAACTCTTTTTCTTTCTATCTTTTTTTTTGGCTTTAAGATTGGTGCAAAAATGGGTCTTTACATCATATTCTTTTCGATTCCTCTAAGCCTTATTCTTTTGCCACGTGTCTTCCTTTATGGAATACTCCTACATATCGGAATGGTTCGCACATTGTTCAAAGGATATTTGATAAATATAAACAGCAAGTTTTATCTTTCGTATTAATAAAAATTTTGATTTATCTTCTAGTAAGGCACTCCTCTTCTTTATAAATAGGTCATGCATCTTTCTCTTTGGTGCTTCCCCTCCAAGTGAGCCTGAGTATTAGCCAGAACAACCTATTTGTTTTGGTTAACGGACTTTTGACTAGTTGGCCAGATCAGAATATCATTACAAATTGGGATATCATCACAAATAGATTGTGTTGCCAAACTGGAAAACCATCATTATTGGCTTGTTGTTTGGTTCCGAGCTTCCAAATCGATAAGTGGATGGATATCTTTTCAACTGGTCTTCAGTTAAACATATGCCTTCACCTTTTTTGAGCTGGTATAAGAGAACCCTTTCATATTTCCGTTCTATCAACTATGGTTGCATCTAAGTCTTATGCCTACTGTATTTGTTCTACCTTCGTTATAGTCGGCAATAAAGTATGGTGGGCAAATTATTCTGAAACTCTAATGCATTACCAATAGTGAAGAATTTATTAGCTCAGGTCAAGAGTGAAGTGAGCACCCTAAGAGCATAGTCCTATTGACCTTATGTTCATGCTTGTGTAATTATATTAGCTGAAAGTAATAAAATAGCATAATCTTCTAACTTTATCTTTTCTTGTGTGCCTCTCACAATATAAGATAATATTTCTTTATATACTTTCCATTAATGGCACAGCCATGAATCTCATAGTTAAAAGTTTTTAGCATTCGTCCTTCCTCTTGGTGGATCAAGTTGACAATCTTCAATATAGAATAACAAACATTTTTGATATTCACCATCTATTGGCCAACTTGACCAAGGAATTTGATACCTTGATAACTTGCATCGATGAGCTTAACGTCAAGATATCTTTCTTGGAAGATAACATGCCTGCTTTAGATGCATACACATCAGTCCAAGATAAACTATGCACATGGAAGGACTTACTCAAGTCCCTAAGGCACAATTGACCAATGTTTGTTGAGAGATGCAACTTTTGGAGGAAGAATAGGCAAAGTGGTGGACGATACATTTTTGGCCTTGAATGTAGCTCGGTGGTAGCTAGAAGAGTGCAAGTTTGAACTCCCAATTCTCTTTGATGGGATAATTGTTTCTGAGCTGGTATTTCAATTTCTCTTGGAGTGGGAGAGACTAAAAGGAGTTGAGAGACTATAAGGAGTTACGAAAGATCTTTACAGTAAAGTTCATCATAGTAGGATATTATTATTTGTATCACTATTAATTTAATATAAAATTTTAATATTTTAAAATTTATTAAAAAAATTATTTACGATCAATTTTTTATCACTAATATTTTTTTTGGAAACTAATATTTCATCAAAAATAATTCTATCACTAAAATTTACATATATATTTTTTTAAAAATAATTTATGAATATATACATTTAATTTATATTTATAATATTTTTTATAAATTAAAAATAAAAAATTAAAATAAAAAATTTACATAATAAATCTATAAATAAATTTTATCATTTTATTATATTAAATTAAATTATAAAAGATCTAAAATAAAAATAAAAAGCTATATAAAGAGGCCATCAAGTGTCGGCATCTGCAGAAAGGGAATGGATTGGGGAAGGGGAGCACTCGGAAGAGCTCGGACCGACCTACTGCTATCTCATTAGCTGCATCATCTGCTCCATCTGCACTATCCGCTCCATCATTTAGATCTGAAACTATTGGTACTCGTCGATGCGTGCAGTCAACTCATCAGCTCGCTGCTCAGTTTGTCTTTGCATTTCTGCCAGTCCAACATCGCAGGCAGTATGGATGTCAGTCCTGGACGAGCATGAGGATGAGGAAGCACTGATCCCATGCCCTAGATCCCTAACATAATAGGGTATCATTCCAAGCACCTAATCATAGATCTCGTCATCTGTGGGTGCAGTCAAACCCTCAAGGGTAGGTTGGGATCTGATGCCTATCATATGGTTCTGAAAATTAAAGTTATAGCTATTTTAATTTCGTACCAAAAATTAAACTGTGAATAAAAAAAATAATTAAAAAAAATTATAAAAAGCTCTTAGCTCTCCATCGTCCACTCTCCTGACCATCACTGGTGGGTCCGCTGGTAGATATCGATCCTATCAGGAAGCTCACCACCCTCTGCATCTCTCTGTAATTTGAGAATAATGAATTAAATTTTTTTTAAATAATTAGAGAGTTAAAATATACTAATTAGAAATTGCTTACCATCTGCTCTATATGATGAGTGAACGACCTCGAACCTCCATAATGCGATATGGTCTATCTCGTTCCATTCACGATGTTCTAGATATATCATTTCTGTATAGTTAGTAGTCAAATTAATAGGTAATAAACTAAATTTAAGAATAAATGATTCAATCATTAAACTCTAAAAAAAAAATTTTGGATGTATAACTGGATATGCCGGATCCTCGTAATGCCGGCATATGAGAGCCCAATCATCCATAGTGATGTTGTCATAGGGCTGCTATCGTGCTGCCTCCATCCCATGCTCCTGTATTATATGGTACCAATGCTGATGGATGCGATGGTGATACTTCTTGAAACACAAATATAAATGAACGTCCATAGCTCGCCGCATGCGATCTTCCTCAAAATCAATAATATCAAATACACCCTGCCAATAACAAATATTAGAAGAATACTGTGCTAATTAAATATTCACAGTATAATTTATTTTATCTACAACTTGGTATAGAAAATTTCTCTCTAAGCCCGTACAACGTGATGCAAATTGAAAAGCTTCACGAGGGCATAGTTGTGATAATGATGCCCAGCTCGATCTGCCATAGCTCGCACTATCCCCTAATGGACCTGATATAGTCGGATGGTATCTCAATATGGAGACGTTGTCCTGAGTGCTCGCGTCTCCAATGCTCTAGAGCGAGGTTCTTCGATGGATCTTACTCTCGCCTCACCACTGGTGGAGACTGACCTGAAATAATAATAAATAAATCTTAGTATGATAGCTATCAAAATTAAAAAAATTAAATTTTATTATATAAAAAATATAATAATACCACTCGGATCCGTCTCACTCGGACCCACCTCATTGGGACCTACCAATGCAGGATCCTCTGGCGATGGAGCTGGTGCGGCAGTGAAAATCAATGAAGGTGCCTCAGCCTCCAAGGTAGACTACGAATGCGAACGTCGTCCTCTATCTCCTGATGCCATACCTGTAATTCTTGACATATAAATGAATATAATATTGAACAATAATAATAAAAAATAAATTATATTCTAATGAATAGAATTATATTGCATACCATTATTGCAAGAGAAGATTGAACAAAGAATATAGATCTATTCACCAATATTCATATTTTTCTTGATGTGTAAGTCCTCCTCTGAATCACAATAATCAACATGCGTATCATCTTCGAACTCATCATTATTTATGAACTGATCATCGCCCTCTGACTCATTAGGATTAAATACAAAATTAGCTTCAACTTTGTTGGACGGCAGATCTGCCCTGTTCGAAAGAGCTGTTACAAGTTCTTCATCAATAAGAAGCTCGATTAATATTTGTTCTTCCTCTTGAAAAGCTTCTTCTTCATGTAAATCCAAATTTTTATCATCTTTAATTGGATTGGTATGTCATATACGCCTCTAGGTTTTATTTTTTATACGACATGCCGATTATCTCGATACTTTTGATCCTTCAAATATATTACTTGTTTTGCTTGAGTTGCTAATATATACGGCTCATTCTGGTACCATGTTCGTGCAAAATTTATCCTGATAAAGTGTGGATCGATATGAATATCGATATTTTTATTGCTAATATCCCACTATTCACACTGAAACAAGAATATAGAAGTACTGATCTATACTTCAGTTCTATGATATCTATCAGTACACTATAATATTCCATCTCTTCTTCTCCTTCATATCTTATCATATCAATTCTACTATTTTGGGTCTGTTGTTGCATCTCGAGCTTCCTTGTGTAAAATCTCATTCCTCCAATGATACAGGATGCATAGTGGTTAACCCTTCGATTAGGACCACATGTTAAATCGTACAACTCATTGGTCGCACCCTCTTCTTTATTGAAATACTTATATTTTATCTATACCATAACATAAAAAATTATATTTTAATTCAAATAATTATTTTTATAATTATTAAAAATAATGTATTACTAGTACAATTTACATGGTCATCAAATTATTTTGCAAATTCTCTCTACATAGCATACTCTTGCGCTCATTGCAACAACTCATGATTTTTAATTTTACATCGATATGAAAAAATTACTTAGAACATTAAATAGTATGCTAAGATGGAACTTAATAAAATCTTCAATTTTTTCATAATTATTTAGAATATAGAAGTGTGTCTTGGATAGCTCATTCACGTCCATAAATTCATATTTTCTTCCATCAATGAGGCGAATCATTTGTTTAAATATAGACAGCATCGGTTCATTATCATCCCATTCACGATCTATGTTACGATCTGCATAATTGAATTTTATTTTCATATCGTCAAGATACATCAAGCAGAACGTGACACACTCTGTAGCTACGTATGCTTCCGCTATAGATCCTTCAGGTCGTACTTTATTGCGCACATATTTTTTAGGATATACAAGAATCTATAAATAAAAATAAATTTAAATTTTAAAAATATATTTACATCTTATAACTGATATGATAAAGTACATACAATTTTTTTATCTTTCAATAAGATACATCCATCAATAATATACCGGTCCAACCAAAAGAGCTTCTTTTAGAAGATGAATAGTCAGGTGCACCATAACATCAAAAAATGATAGTGAAAATCTTTTTTCTAACTTACAAAGAATGAGTACGATATCCTTCTCAAACTTCTCAAGTAAGTTAATCTTCAATTTTTGGTAACACAATTCTCGGAAGAGCACTCCCAACTCAATCAATGCAGTTTGAATATCACCATCCAAATAGCCATGCATGACCACAGGAAGCAAGCATTGTATCATCACATAGGAGTCATGACTTTTCACGTCAAAGATATTATCATCGTTGTTGCTAACACACCACGATACATTTAATGCGTATGCATCAAAAAACTTTAAGATTTTGAACCATCCACAGAAACTCTTCTTTTCCTTACCAAACAGCGAATAACATGCAGATCGCATAAAAAATCTATCACCTCGATGAACTAAATGCAATTTCGATCAGATTTTTATTTTCTGTAAATCAAGATGAGCTTTTGTATTATTTTTTATTTTTTCTGAGATATTCAATATTGTACCAATGATATTATCATAAATATTCTTCTCAATGTGCATTACATTCAGATTATGATGAAATAGTAGCTACTTTCAATATGGTAGTTTGAAAAAATACTTCATTTTATCTAATTCTATTCAGCTTCAGTATGCTTTCACTTGCAAGTACCCTATATTTTTCTAAATTGAATATTTTCAATGACTTCAAGTTGTTCTAAAACTTCGGCTCCACTTAACTCCTTAGGCAGCGGACATCGGTTGGACTTACCATCAAAGTATTGGTTGTAACGTGTCCTCCAAGAATGGTTATCAGATAGAAATTGCTGATGACCCATGAAGCATATTTTCTGTCCACGCTTTAAATGTAAGGAGGATGCATCCTTGTTGCATATTAGACATGCCAGATATCCTTTGGTGCTCCATCCAGATAAGTTTTCATATGCAAAAAAATTATTTATGGTTTATAAAATCAAAGCATGCAACTTAAAATTTCTTCGACTCACAGAATCATATGTTTGTTCTCTATTTTTTCATAACTCCTTCAGATTATCGATTAACGATCGTAGATATATATCAATTTCATTACTTAATACTTTCAAATCCGGAATCAACAGCGCTATTAAAATAAATAATTCTTTTATGCACTTTTAAGATGTCACATTATATATAACTAGCATCACAGGCCACATGCTGTAGGAAGTACTCAAATTGCCAAAGAGATTAAATCCATCTGTTGCTAGACCAAGTCGGATATTGCGTGAGTCACTTGTAAGGTGCAGATACTTTACATCGAAGTCTTTCCATACTATGAAGTCGGTCGGATGGCTAAGTATGTTCTCCTCCAAAACCCGCTGCTCATGATGCCATCTCATTTTTTTAGCTATTTTTGTGGACATATACAACCTTTAAAGTCTTGAAATCAATCAAAAATACCTCAAAATCTTTTGAGGTATCTTCTTTCTTTTCTTGTTATCGATTTTGTACCTAGGCTCACTGTATTTTAGACATTCAATTACATGTTCGTTATCCTTATAAAATAATATACAGTCATTTTTGTAGGTATGTATAGGAATATAGCCAAGTCTCAATTTTTGTATGTATATTTTTGCTTTAGAATAAGATTTCGAAATTCTTTCTATCGGAAAGAGCTGCTTTAATCAATATCAAATTTTGATCAAATGACTTCTGACTCCATCAGTTCACGATTTTAATAAGAAATAATTTTATCAAAAACTCTAACTTGGAGAACTTTATATAATTTAGATAGAGTGGCTCTCGTGTGTCCCTTACAAGCTTTGCAAACTATTCAGAAATCCCTTTTACCTCAAGTCAGATATTGTGTTTATGATCAGAATTGCCTTCAGATGCACTGGTACTCATATGTACATTTGAACAAAATCTTGATATAAATCATCCAATAGTTCTCCTATACCATCATGTTCGATAGGTTCAGCAGCATCACTATCATCTTCAGTATCGTCATCATCGCACACAACTTCATTCGGATCATCCTCTCCATGCCATATCCAGCAAGTATACTTTTTATCCATACCATAACATAGCAGATGCTCCTCAACAAGTGTTATGTGATGATATACCATATTGACACATCTCTTGTATGGATATTTTATCTGATTAGCACTATCAGCTTTATGCCGTGTAAACTCAATAAAATCTTGAACACCTTTTCGATATTCAGGCAAAAAAATACCTCTAGCATTCATCCAACTTTTGTTGATATCCATTTAACAACAAATATGAAAATCATTAACAATAAAAAACTTTTCAGTGATATTCATTCGAACCGGATTCCGACCCAAATTTCGGATAGAATCTCGATTTGAATTTGGGACCAAATCCCGATCCGAATTCAAACACAGATCATTTTATATAAAAAGCACGTATTAAAGAACACAGACTGAATAGTAACACAAAAAATCTCCTTCCACCAATTTAATGAAACAAAAATGCATGATACTATCAATTTCAAATCATAACTAACAGGTGTGCCTCTATCTCCTTTAGAAAAGTAATAATCTTATTATTATTATTAGTCGATATTTTATTTCATTATTGTAAAAATTTTGGCAGTATCTCTCTATAGTTCTCCAAGTATACGATGTGAATATGGTGCCTACGCATCCTATCCACCATATACCCGAAGAACAGTAGACAGATAACTGTTGAGTACCATATAATGAAATAAAATATCAATTATTATTAATAATAAAATTATTATTTTTTCAAAAAATCTGAATACGGAACATCCAAGAGTCGATCTCGATCAGATCAACTCTTGAACGAGAATCTACAGCTCAACATAATTTAACTACCATCTCTGAACATACATTCAAAGATGGATTTCTAATTTATCAAAAAAAAATAACTCTGCATTAAAATTTTTTTATCAAAAATTTTAATAGAATTTTTTTTAAAATAAAAATATTTTTTATATTTAATTATAATAAGTAAAAGCATACAAAATAGCACACAAAATAATTAAATGGTAATAAGCAAAAGCAATGTGCATTATGTTAGTGGAACAAAAAAAAATTATAAATTTCAGCAATAATACTAAAAAATTTATACAATAAATATAAAATAAACTATAAGTAGTTGAGCATGCAAAATAATATTAATATAAAATAATAACACGAAACCTAATCCTCGCGGTGCCGCCATTCCCCATGGTGCCACCGCCATCACCTATCCCTCGCGACCCATCCCCCGTAGCGCCACCGCCCTCTCCAACCCCCCACAGCGCCACCGCCCTCTCCAACCCCCCACGACCTGAATCCCAACTTGGATTCTAATTAGATCCCGATTTGGATCCTAACCTGAATCCGAATCTCGATTTGGATCCCGACCTCGATCTAATTCAGATCGTAATCTAGATTTTATTTTTATTAATCAAATAATAAAATACTTAATTAATATTTTATTTTTTTATTTTTTATTTTTTTCTCCATCGTTTCTCTCTTCCCTTCCTCCCTCCTCGTCGTCACCCACCCCTTCCTGACTGACCCCCTCCCCGACCGCCCACGGCCCCTTCCCCACCTTCGTGTCACCCTCGACCGCCCGCCGACCCCATCTTCGTCAGCCGACTCCCTCCCCGATCCTGTGTCACCCCCAGCCGCCTAGGGCCCCCTCCCCGCCCCTGTGTCGCCCCCAACCGACCCTCGACCCTTGCCCCACCTCCATGTCGCCCCCGATCGCCCATCCCCACCCTTGCAACCCCCTCCATCGGTCGATCCCCTCCCCGACCTTGTGTCACCCACGACCGCCCACGGCCCCCTTCCAGCCCCCGTGTCGCCCCCGACCGCCCCTCGACCCCATCCCACCCCCATGTCGCCCCCGACCTCCCACCCCCACCCTACAACCCCCTCCGCCAGCCGACCCCCTCTCTGCCCCCATGTCGCCTCCGGCCACCCACGACCCCCTCCTCGCCCCCATGTCGCCCTCGACCGCCCACTCCAGCAACCCCCTTTGTCCCCCAGACCCTCGGCCCCCATGTTGCCCCCGGCCACCCACCCCCATTCCCGCAACCCCCTCCGGTGCCCCCCGGTGGCCCAATCAACCAAAAAAAAAAGGTTGGAAGAACCCTTACCTTCGATGGACGGCGGACGACAACTGTGGTGTCGGAGGTGCGGACGGCAATGACGACGGCGGCGGTGGAGAGGCGCTCGCCGATGGGAAGAGAGGAGGGGGAGAACTCGGAGAGGGAGAGGGAAGAGGGAGATCTTAGTTGGAGAGAGGAGAGGGGAGAGCTCGAAGAGGGGAGAGGGGAGAGGGAGGAGGGAAGGAAGAGGGTTTCATACGAAGGGACGTCGAGTTGACGTGCATTGAATGCAAAACTATTAGCGACTAAAATTTTCGTCGCTAATACTATTATTAGCGATAAAAAATTATTTCTGTTACCAATAATTTTCGTCAAAAAAAATTTTTCACAAAATTTTTTTTCTAAAAAAAATTCATCCAAAAATAAATTATTAGTGATGAAAAAAATTTTATTGTTAATAATTTTATTAGTAATAAAAATTTGATTTCCATTGCTAATAAATATCACCAAAATTTTTTTTTCTTTAACAATTTTACCTTCAAAAAAATAAAAAAATATTTTTAAAATGATTTTTTCGATGAAAATACTTTTTATTGCTAATAATTTTTTTTTCAATTAATAAATTTTTCATTCACAAAAATTGATTAAAATAATATTTTTAAAATATAGTTGTTGACTAAAATATATTTACATCACCAATATATTTTCTTAAAAAAATTGATAAAAAAATTTAAAGGCTATTTGCGATGAAAATTTTTTTATGTTGGTAATAATTAAATATCTTACCAATAATAATTTCATAAAAAAATAATTTTAAATTTTTTCCATGAAAAAACTTTTTCATCTAAAAAATTTAACAAAAAAAATGATATTAAAAAAATATGCGTGATGAAAAATAAAATTAATTTTCTTTAATCTAAAAAATTTTTGGTCTAAAAAATTTTTTAAAATAATTTTATCAAAAAAATTAATTTTTTATTAATCAAAAAAAATTATATAAATAGTTAAGTTACAATTTTTTTCTCCAAAAAAAAGTTTTTCTCTCTAAAAAAATTACATGCATAAAAAATATAATTACGATGAAAAGTTTAATTTATGTTGCTAATAATTGTTATAAGAATAACTTTTCGACTTCCATAATAGAATGGGCACTATGAGAGATCGATAACTTTGAGGTCTTCGATCTCTAAGGAGCTCGTCTTCTTCTTGGAGTCATCGTTCTGAAAGTCGAAGTATGAAAATATCGTGGTGATTCTGAGATCATGAGAGAAATCCATAAGATTGAGTTTTTGAAGAATACGATAGAGATAGAAAGTTAGAGGTCCAAAAGCTCGTATATTGCATGCATGTAAGGATCAAACTTAAAAAATTTATTAGGAATTATGTGAGCATTAAAGATCTAGCAATTAACCAGAATCAAAGCTGACCTGCAGGTAGTGTAAATTGTGTTATAAAGCATAAGCTCATATTTATGCTTTGCATTGCTAGAAAAATGAGTACTCATATTTTTTGTCATTTTATGATTAGAACTCCTACAGAGATACATTTGAACATCGATCGATGTGGGAAGCATGGTACCTTTTGAGATCGTGAAAGTCATACTAGAATGCGCTGCTTAAGTATATAGTTTCTGCATAAAAGAAGGCTTCTTTTATGCAGCTTAAGGCAGACACTTCATCAGAAAGATTTATTAATATCACTAGTAACAGTGACAGCGATGAATAGATGAATTTTACGTCGCAAATAAATATATAGCTCATTTTATTTAAAAAGATCTATTCATTCTAATCTACGAATATCACCTACCTTCATATGATTTTTTTCATACAAAAAGTTCGGTCTGGATCATAACTCATATTTACTTCTTTACCATGTAAAAGGACAAAAGATGTATATAGTTGCTATAAAAAATAGATGCAGTTGCCTTACACAAAATCAAAAATTTAAATTTTATAATTTTTTAAAGTTTTAATTTTTCTACATATTGACGATAAAATTATTTTCATTATAAATAAATATATTTATGATAAAAATAAAAATATTATCATAAATAATTATTATTTATGATGAAAAATTTCATCACAAATAATAAGTAATTTTTGATTTTTTTAAAGTGCTAATTTTTTTTAAAGTATTTACGATGAAAATATTTTCATCATGAATAATCTATTATTTACAATGAAACTTTTTTTATTATAAAATAATTTATTTATGATGAAAATTTTGGCTGTAAATAATAATTAATTTTTTATTTTTTTTTAATTTTTAATTTTTTTAACTATTGGCGATGAAAATATTTTTATCAAAAATAATCATGTATTTATGATGAAATTTTTTTCATCATAAAAGTTTTTATTTATGATGAAAAATTTTCATCATAAATAATTAATAATTTTTAATTTTTTTTAATTTTTTTACTATTTATGATGAAAATTTTTTTATCATTGTAAAAAGTGCTTATTTATGATAAAAAATTTTCATCATAAATAATGAGTAATTTTTGATTTTTTTTAAATTTTTAATTTTTTTAACTATTTATGATGAAAATATTTTTATCATAAATAATGAGTATTTACAATAAAAATTTTTTTCATCATAAATACTTAATTATTTATGGTGTAATATTTTTATCATAAATAATATGTAACTTTTAAATTTTTTAAATTCTTTATTTTTTTCAAATATTGGTGATGAAAATATTTTTTTTAAATATTGAAAATAAAATTATTATCAATGAAAAAAAAATTTTCATCATAAATACTTAAATTATTTGTGAATAAAATATTTTCATCATGAATATTTGAAAATTTAAAATTAAAATAAATAATATATTATTTATGATGAAAATATTCATCATAAATAATTCATATTTATGATGGAATAATTTTTTTATCACTAATATGTAACTATTTGTGATGGTAAATTATTTTTATCATAAATATTTTATTATTTATAATGAATTTTATTTTTCATCATAAATGCTATTAGTGGTGATGAAAATATTTGCATCACATAATTCTATCATAAAAATATTCTTTTTTTATAGTGTAACTTAATTTAGTGATGAAATATTAATTTCATCATAAAAAAATAATTAAAAAATTTTGTCACTCTAAAATAAAAATTTTCACTACAAATATATATTTCATTGCTAAAATTATGATAAAAAAATTTTCATCACTAAAAATATTTTTTTCATCATAAATTTTATTATTTTTATTTTTTTTAGCGATAAAATTTTATATTTCATTGCTAAATTTACAATGATTTTTTTTTCATCACAAAAATTGTGATGAATTTTTTTTCATCATAATTTAGCGATGAAATTTCATATTTCGTCACTAATTTAGCGATGAAATTTTTTCCATCGCTAAAATTTCATCGCTTAATTTACGATGAAATTCTATTTTTCATTGCTAAAAATAATAATAATAATTTCAAACGAATAATATTCATTTTTGATGATGAAAGTATCTTTCGTCGTAATTTTAGCGACAAAAGTTTAAGCTTTTGAGATGAAAATATTTCGTAGCTAATGCTGCGAACTTTTTCGTCATGCGGTTGACTACTTTTGGTGACGAAATAAATTTTTTTCGTCATTATGATCTTTTGCTATGAAGCTTTCTCTACAAACTTTAGAAATAAAAATTTTCGTCGCTAATAATTTTAGCGGCGAAAATTTTATCTTTAGCGATGAAAAAATTTCATCGCAAAAAATCAGATTTCTTGTAGTGCCAGAGAAATGATAATGGGTACTATTTTCTTTCTTAATGTCATTAATCCTGCTACTAAAGCAAGGCATCTGCACCATGGCAAGGATTACAACTTTAATGCACATGGATGTCCCTTGATAACAGTCCCCATCCATTATCACTACCTACAGTTACGAGAGATGAATGAAACTGACCTAGCCAATTTGTGACTTAATGAGGAAGAAAATCTCGAGGTAAGGAAAGAAGCAATAAAAATATATAATATAAAGTGGAGTATAATATACATGGTTGGTGAGAAAAGACTCGGGCCTCTCAAAGTCGTCGAGAAGGGTATTTTCAAAAGAGTTGTTTTAGACGCATGAGGAGTCACGTGAAACGCGATGGAACCGGTAGTCGGATGATTGAAGAGAACGACCAACGAGGAGAAGCGGCGGAGATAGGCCCAAGCCAAGCGGTTTAGAAAAGTTTAGTGGAAGGAATAGGAAGATTCTGTTTGTTTTTGCCAGGGTGCACTGCACCATTGGGTCTAGCTCATGCGGACCCTTATGGTCAAAAAAATAACAAAAAAATAGAAGGAAATCTGTCGGGTTAGGAAGGAAGCCCAATTTTAGCCGTAAAATTTCCATCGGAGTACTCTTCTTCTTCCTTTCATAGTTTTAGGGTTTGGCTTACCTTCCCTAAAAGCAGTACTTTTATCTGATTTTTTTTTTTTTTAGTCTGACTTGCCGTTGGCTATTATGTACTCAAAGATCGTACTGAAAGAAATCTAATTTTTCATCCTTGTCTGATTTAGTCATTCTTGATTGCCTTGGGGAGCTGCTATCCTGGATATATAGAAGCTTTTGAAAGAGATCTATTGAGATATCCTGTGAGATGACCCTTGTATCTTCAACCACTATATACCTCAATTTCATGGGCATAGTATCTGAGAGGATGGTCTATTGTAATCCCTATTTTTTTTTTTTTTTGATAGTGGATTTTATGTGGAGTTGCCTCATGATTTTTTTTTCCCCCAGAGAGGATTTTCCACAAAAATATATCTTGATGTTTGTTCTCTTGCTCAAATTCTATTTGTTTTATTTTTGTTGTGATTGGCTCACATACGGAGCCAGACACAGCGTGGGGAAAAAATTTTTTTTTTCCCAACCTTGTGCGGGAGCCGATCACCACGAACGATGCATGCAGAACTGTACCGTCTGCGATGCACAAAGTATTTCTTTTTTTCTTAAAGATGTTGCAGGGCTTGGTATATTTTATCTGATCTGATCTAGATTAACCTAGCCCACAAGATAGGTGGCATATCTTTCATGCATGTTTAAGGGTACAAACGAGTCAAGCTGCTCACTAATTGAGCTCGTATATATATATATACAAATATACACACATACATACATGGGTAGACTAGGATAAGATTAATCGAATTTGGGCTCAAATCCAATCTGATCAAAATTGGACAATGAATTTTCTACATCGATTATGCAGCAATTGGATGTGATCTACTCTGCATATCTAAAATTATATAATTTGGAGATATTAACCTATGTATTTGGTAATTAAAAAATATATATAATTTAATTTTATTTAGACTGTCTAATTTTTGACGACTTGATGCATAAGTTAGAGATCTCTAAATCATATGATTTTTTGTGTGTAAGTAGTTTTAAGATAGTAAATGATATTTAATAGCTTAGATTATTGATGTAGGACTCTTATTATAGAGTTTTGATCATACTATATCTGAGTCCAAATTTGATTAACCTTATTCTAACTTGACTATCTCTCTCTCTCTCTCTCTCTCTCTCTCATTTGTAATCTAGTAGCTGGTGGACCCTATATTTGTTATATCCATTGTTTGACCCATAACATTGGGTTACATGACTATAGCTCGATGTTGGGTTAGTATCCATTTATGAAAAATATTTTTTAAAAAAAATATATAAATGTATACATATACATACATACATACATACACACACACATATATGTATATATATATATATATATATATATATATATATATATATATATATATATATATATATATATATATATATATTTGCTTTGAGATTTGATGGAGATTAAGCTTCTTGCCTTGCCAATATTATGTTTTAAGTTGCTCTTGGATTATTTATTTATTTGGCATGCTTTTTGTCAATTGCAAAGCATCATGTTGCTTATTGAGCTATGTATAGTTATTATTTTTTATTTTTAAATCTAAAATCATGAATTGTGCTGGGCTTGTAATAAAGAATGCAAGCGCTAAGTATTTAAGTATATCCAAACCTAATGAGAACAGAAAAGTTAAACAAAAATGTCACTACAAACAAGTTTTGTAATAATTACATAAAGTTGATCATATGCGTGACATACATGCTGAAACATACAGGGCAGTTTTGTTGTGTAGTCATGTAGACGAAAACTTGAGTGAGCTTTTGAATAGGATCTCCGAGTCTGCAAGCTGGATTGTTGACTTCCAGCTTGACAATGAAACACCCATCCAACAAGGAACTTAAGTGATCGGATCTAGATCAGGTAATACTTGAGTATGATCATAGAGTGTTAAGCAATCATATTGGGTAGCTAGTATCATATTTTATAATCTGTTCTTTTTAAAATTTTCCAAGAAGGGATACTTGAAATTATATATTATGTTGGTTATTTCTTGGGCATTAGAAAATGGAAAGGTTTTGGCTTGAACTAGTGGTGATCAACTTGTGATGGAGGTGGGCGCTAGGGGAGCAACCATGTGAATCAAGCTCGACATGAGCGCGAATGATAGAGACTGTTTAATTTCTCAGTGCATCCATTCAGATAATGAGGTCATCACATAATAATTAATCAAAATGATGATGATCCTGAAAATGATCTTAATTATAGCATGTGCACAAATATAATTTGAATTAATGAAGAGAGATTTTTTATGGATCATAACACTAGATGGCATATCCCTTGAAGCTTCCTCATATCTATGCTATATTGCGAAGGAGAAGTTGAGTCCATGGTTTTCTGATGATACTATCACCAGTAATTAAAGTAAAACTTCATGTCAATAAAAATATTTTGAATAATATATTAGTATGATTATGAGAAAAACCATGTCCACTTGTTGAATTACCTCTTTTATTTTTTTCTCTGAGTGGTATATCTCATTTTGTAAACCTTCCACTTGGACGCATTTGATCTGATTATATTTCTTGGATATATATTTTGATTCTAAATGTATATTTGTATAGGCCCACTGAGGATTGAATATTGATCCTATATTGTTGTAGTTAAAGAGGAGAAATCCTTCAAGAACTCGGCCAATGTAGAAGCTGCAAAAACAGTGGTTTTCTATATTCAATGCAATCTACAGGATATGGTGGTGCATGTACATATGCATCATGCATGTATTGCTCTTAGTGGATGACTAAATATATGGTAGGAATGACTCACTTAACACATCACAGTGTGAGAAAGGTTTTTAATTAATCTTTGAAGTCTTCTTTGTATAATTGACAAATTTCTCTTATTTTACGTACAACCTTATCTACTTCTTATCATGATGCGTTCATTAACTCACCCAAGATGGTATTCCTTATTTTATTCATTTGGTTTTCTATATATATAAAACTTCGATAAACCATTGTGGCCGTAGGAAAATAAGTATAACAATTTAAACTAAGCCAGAAGATTGAGCCAATTGATTTAGTTGGTAAAATCTTCGTAACTTTGTGTATGTCCCATCCTTAGTTTGGCCGGACTCCCTCTCATCCTAGTTCTCAAAATAAAAAAATAAAAAAAAGGGAAAAACAATAACCATGCCACATTGAGCTGAGTACATATGTTTGTGGTCCACTTTGGCACTTGCATCATAATATTGTTTTGCTAAATCACAAAATATAAACATCTATCATTTCCCTTGTCCTTTGTTTTGAACAATTTGAGATTATCATTCATGTTGACAAGTGAGCTGCAATGTTAATTTGTAGCAATATTCAGTGCATAGCAATGCTGTTATTTTTCATAAATGAATTTTTGGAGCATCTTTAGTTATATCCTCTATGTGCTACATCCTTCACATATCTTATTAGATGTGTACCCTAGATGCCAGATCGGCTGACACATTCCTATACAGATCTAAGGGCAAATTTATAATTTTGACTATAAATGAATAAAAGGGTTATTCTTCTATCACATTGTGTACATTGTGTCTGTGATACATCCTTTGAGTTAGTAGAAATTAAATTCATATTTTCAAGAGTTGAAAATTTAATGCATGAATTTACATAACTAACTCATAAACAGCTCCTGACCATAGGATCATCACGAGGATGGTGATCGATCCGGAAAGTTGGTGTACGATTGCTTCC
Organism: Elaeis guineensis; assembly: GCF_000442705.2. Taxonomy (NCBI): domain Eukaryota; kingdom Viridiplantae; phylum Streptophyta; class Magnoliopsida; order Arecales; family Arecaceae; genus Elaeis; species Elaeis guineensis. The sequence continues at coordinate 134,677,004 of NC_025996.2, forward strand.
TTAGGATAGATGTGTTTTGAGTCTACAGTATGGAGACACGGGAGCAAAAGTACAGATATTCGTTGAGAACGAGAGTACTGAGCATAACCACTTCGAGCAGTCATAAGGAAGTCTACCTTCTCGTCAATGACTAACTCGATGCTACAGTTGTGTGTCTAGTTCTTTGACCTGAGGTGCATCGACAGTTCACCTTGAGTGTGTTATAGTTTGACTACACCATAACTCGATCTCCTAGCTATTCGGAACTTTGAGGTGTATATTGGCTGTAGCATATTCATTGTAGGAACTAGGTCACACCAAGATGGGATCTACCAACCTCGGTAGATGAGAGGAGTAGTCCTATGATAATTGAAAGATCAAGTCCTTAAGCCCATGGCCATGGCAGAGTGAAATAATAGAAAAGAGTTTTTCATTAAGGTTTCACATCGGACTCGGATCGATCGATTAACTCATATGACTGATGTTGGGTTTGACGAGTTCACCTTAACTCTAATTCAGTCGAAACTCATGATAGAGGAACTCAATCACACAGATAGCTGCACCGAGAGATTCATCTTCAGTTCTGATGGGTTGCCACCACATACTGCTAGGTGTCACTGATGAATTTTGAGAGCAATTAGAATGATATTGATGATCGATCATTCTAATTGTCTGAATTAGAAGAGTTCTGATCCATCGAAAGGAGTTTTGATGATGTCGATGATGAGATCACGACATGTCTCATTACCATACAGAATTGAACCTAACTAGATCACACAAACAAGGGTTAAGATCTGGATGTCATCAATTAGGCTAACCCAATTGATTTGGATAAGATCCAATTAGGTTCAAGAAAATCGTGCTAGCACACGATTGAGCCTAACTTTCTCCTCGTGTAATCTTTTCTGTCTCTACTGAGCCAAATATGATTTGACTCATCCAGAGAACCTTAGGAAGATTTCTCTCAGTTTAAATGAAGCTTGTCCAGCTTAGAAAAGGCTTGTCTTAATTTATGAGATGAATTTAAGACAACACCTGCTAATTCCTAGCACCTGCCAATTTCATTTTAGGATATCTATCAAAAGTTGACATATGGGTCTTTTCTGCAAAACTTAATCAGAAATTAAAACTTACTTTTCTGCAAAACCTTAGATCCTGAAATCCTAGAATTTATTTTACATACTTTGTTTATGAACCCAAACTTAATTAATGAATTAAGCTTATGAAATTAAGTTAGGTCTAAAATTGAGAATTTCAGATCTAAGACATTTTCATTAAATTGGGTTCGGACTTGGATAGCTCAACTAGGTCTAGCGGTTGATCAAACTGAATCAAGAGTTGGTTAGGTGGGATCATGAAAGCTAATAATTGATCAGCCTAATGGGATTAAGTTTGGATCAAGATCGAATCACATTTAGATGTGACTCGATCAAGTTAAGACCTAATTTGGCTCAGTGGTTAGAGCTTGGATTGTAGGCTAATCCAATTAGTTCTAGTTTGACAATTTGGTGTCTAAGATAAGTTGGGCAGATGCGACCGACTGATTTTTAATTGGGAGCTACTCGACTCAAATGTATTCTTGTCGAGTTAATGGCATATCCCTCCCACCGATCTCACTTACCTGGCCATATGTGTCGACTTAGTTCTGATTAGAGGTGGCTAACAATTCGAGCTAACCCATGCCACTAGGTTAGTCATAATTGTTATGACTATGTCAAGTCAAGTTTAATGAGATCTAAATTAAATCTCTCTAAGAAAATATTAAGTCTAGATCTTCCACCATTGTGGATGTGCGGGCCCTTCTCAGGGTTGATTATTCTCTGCTGGTTACAGTGGCTCAGTTGCATCGAAAAGACGCAACCATGTCCATTAGGCATTGAATGCTACGAATTAGAGGATGGGTTGGGCTCAATATTTCGAATACGGTGAGAGATCCAATCAGGAATCTAGTTCGTGCAAATGGTGGGTCTGACTTAACTAAGGATTGGAGTAATATCCCGGGCACGGTGAGCTTCATGAATTAGAGACTAAGTTTTGGGTGCACCATGATTAGAGAATCATTGGACAAGAGTTATCCACTCATCGGTTGATCCATCATCAATAACTGTTAGGTGAGGTGGTGAGCCAGTCGATGAGACCGCACCACCCACTAAAAATCACTGATCACAGAGATTTTTATATTTCTACCAAGAAAGTGTAGGGATCTGAGAAAATAGTGGGAGCCTAATTTGTTTAAAAATGAAACTCCTAAATAAATTGATTAAGTCTGACTACAAAATCTAACTAGAAATTTTTGACTCTCTACAGGAAATATGTCTGCCTCAAACCTCCTGACCAAAATATTAGACACCCACAGATTGACTGGACCCAATTTCAAAGACTGGTTGAGAAACTATAGAATTATTCTGGATTTCGAAAAATTAACTCATGTCTTGGACCAGGACCCACCTGTCATGCCAGCACGTCCGACTGTTGAACAGAGAGCGTTTCTGAAAAAGTATACGGATGATGATAACAAAGCAAGGTACTACATGTTGGGTGCAATGTCTGATGACTTGCAGCGCCAACATGAGAATATTTTGACTACCCGCCAAATGTTGGCTCACCTGCAAGAGTTGTTTGGTAAACAGAGTCGCGCAGCCAAGTATCAAGTCTGTCAAAAATTTTTTAAGGCTAAGATGCGTGATGAGTAGTCAGTCCAAGATCATTGTTTGACAATGATCAAGGATCTTGAGGAGCTTGAGAAGCTCGGTATCATCTTAGACAAGGATTTTCAGATTGATGTGATCCTTCAGTCCTTATCCGATGCATATGGTCAGTTCATCATGAACTTTCATATGCATAAGATGCAGTGTACCTTGGTCGAGTTAATGAACATACTGGTTACGGCTGAGCTTTCTATGAAGGGTTCAAAAGGCTCAGTTCTTACTGTAAAGCGGACTTCTTCCAAAAGAAAATCTTTTGGAAAGAAAAAGAAGTCTGCGAAGAAGTAGAAGATGGATGGCAAGAAGAAGAAGACAGAATCGAAGAAGAAGGCTGCTGATAAGAAAAAATATTTCCACTGTCAATCAGACGGCCATTGGAAGCAGAACTGTCCTCAGTACTTGGCCATCCCGAAGAACAAGAAGGATGGTCCTTCTGGAGGTATGCTCATTTTAGAGTCTAATCTTACGATTTCTTCTGCATCCAGTTGGGTGCTTGACTCTGGTTCTAGTGCTCATTTGTGCACTTCTATGCAGGATCTTGAGGAGAGCAGGAGGCTGAGGGATGGAGAGATGATCTTACGCATCGGGAACGGAGCAAGAGTTGCTGCTGTGACCGTGGGAACCTACCCTCTGCGATTACCATTAGGATTAGATTTTATTCTTAGAGATTGTTATTATGTGCCTGCAGCAAGCAGGAATTTGATTTCTGTTTCATGTTTAGCACAAGAAGGCTATGTGATTAGCTTTCATAAGGATCATTGTAATATTTTTTATGAAAATAATAAAGTTGCAGATGGTTTTCTTATTAACGATCTCTATCAGCTACATATTGATGTATCTGTATTTAATATCAAGCAAAATGTGAATGTCATAGGAATTAAAAGGTCTAGAGATAGTCTAAATGATAAGTATCTGTGGCACCTAAGACTAGGTCATATAGCGGAAGTCAGGGTTAACAAATTGAAAAAATTCGAGCTATTGAGTCTGTTGACTTTCGAGTCATATCTAGTTTGTGAATCATGCCTTCAAGGCAAAATGACCAAGCTTCCTTTTGTGGGACATGGGGAAAGGGCCACAGACCTACTTGCCCTAGTACATACGGATGTGTGCGGCCCATTTGATGTGTCGGCTAGAGGCAACTACGTCTACTTCATTATCTTTATCGATGATATATCTAGGTACGGATATGTATTTCTAATGAAACACAAGTCTGAAGCTTTTGAAAGGTTCAAAGAATTCAGACATGAGGTAGAAAAACAAACAGGAAAGCCCATTAAGGTTCTTCGATCAGATCGAGGAGGTGAATACCTTAGTCGAGAGTTTCTAGACTATTTTAAGGACAATGGTATAGTCTCTCAATGGACTCCACCTAGAATGCCTCAACTCAACGGAGTTTCAGAATGGAGAAATCGGACCCTATTAGATATGGTCCATTCCATGATGAGCTTCACGGATCTCTCCGAATTTTTTTGGGGATATTATCTCATGACAATAATTTATGTATTGAATAAGATTCTCTCTAAAACTATTTCTACCACATCATATGAGATATGGTATGGTAAGAAGTCAAGTCTGAATCATCTTAGAATTTGGGATTGTTCGGCTTATGTCAAGAGACAACAGGCGGACAAGTTAGAGTTCAGATCTTTTAGAGCTCGATTCATAGGATATCCTAAAAAATCATTAGGATACTATTTTTATATTTCGAAAGATCACAATGTGATTGTAAGTCGAAATGCTATTTTTCTTAAAAAATAGTTTATTCAAGATGGTGGCATCGAAAGAATAATTAAGCTCAAGGAGAATATCTCCCAAGAGCAACGAGCTAAAGAACCTGAGGAACCAAATCAATCAGTACCAGTCCTAACACAACTTCTTCCACTTCGTAGATCGACTAGGGTTTTTCGTCCTCCTGAAAGGTACTTAGGTACCATACAAGAGGATGTAGAGAAAATGTTCCTCATGAGAAATGAGGTTCATGGTGATGATCTCAAGACCTATGATGAGGCGATATCAGATATCGACTCCGAAAAATGATTAGAGGCAATGAGATCAGAAATTGACTTGATGCACTCAAACCAAATCTGGACCTTGGTAGATCCACCTGAAGGTATTGTACCTATTGGGTGTAAATGAATCTTCAAGAGAAAGATAGGTGTAGATGAGAATGTGGAGACATTCAAGGCTAGGCTCGTAGCAAAAGGTTATAGTCAGCGTGAAGGCATTGACTATCAGGATACCTTCTCGCCCGTAGCCATGCTAAAATCTATCCGCACATTGTTGCTATTGCAGCCTATTTCGATTATGAAATATGGCAGATGGATGTGAAAACGGTATTCTTAAATGGATATCTTGAGGAAGATATCTATATGGAACAGCCGTTTGGTTTCACATCCAGTGATGATGATCATAGGATCTGCAAGCTGCAAAGGTCCATTTATGGACTTAAGCAAGCATTTCAGAGTTGGAATACTCATTTCAATGATGTCATCAAAACGTTTGGTTTCATCAAGAACGAGGAGGAACCATGTGTGTTCAAAAAGGTCAGTGGGAGCGCAGTTATCCTCGTATTGTACGTAGATGACATCCTCCTAATTGGGAATGACATTCCCATGTTGACCTCAGTCAAAGTATGGTTGTCTAAGGAGTTCTCTATGAAAGATTTAGGAGAGACATTCTTTATACTGGGTATTAAGGTCTATAGAGATAGACTAAATATGATGCTCAGACTTTCACATAAGATGTACATAGAGGAGGTGCTAAAAAGGTTTAGCATAGAAAACTCCAAAAGAAGTTTAGTACCTTTTAGACATGGCATTCATCTCTCCAAGAAGATGTGCCCTAGCACACCTGAGGAGATTGAACGCTTGAGCAAGATCCCTTATGCTTCGATAATAGGAAACCTCATGTATGTCATGCTATGTACACGACCTGATATAGCCCATGTTGTGAGTGTCACAAGCAGATATCAGTCGAATCCAGGCGAAGAGCACTGGACTTCTGTGAAATGTATCCTTAAGTACTTGAGAAGGACTAAGGATATGTTTCTAGTCTTTGAAAATGGAGAACTCCAGATTCAGGGATATACAGACTCAGACTTTATGTCTGATATAGAGGATCGAAAGTTGACATCTAGGAGTTTGTTCATTTGCAATGATGGTGCAGTCAGTTGAAAGAGTTTCAAGCAGATGGTGATTGCTGATTCCACCATGGAGGCAGAGTACATTGCTGCATCGGAAGCTGCAAATGAGGTATTCTAGTACAAGAAGTTTGCCACAGAGCTTGGAGTGATGTCATCAGATGTCATACCTCTTTACTGTGACAATAATGGTGCCATAGCCCTAGCTAAGGAGCCAAGATCTCACCAGAAGTCCAAGCACATCGAGCGGCGATTCCATTTGATCCGTGATTATCTCGAAAAGGGTTATATCGAGATTAAGAGAGTCGACTCCACAGACAATGTGGCAGACCCGCTGACAAAGCCATTAGGCCAGTAGAAGATCGAAGCCCACCTTGAGAAGATGGGACTTAGATATGTAGCCAATTGGCATTAGGTCAAGTGGGAGTTTGTTAGATGTGTGCCCTAGATGCCAGATCGACTGACACATTCCTATACAGATCTAAGGATAAATTTATAATTTTGACTATAAATGAATAAAAAGGTTATTCTTCTATCATATTATGTACATTGTGTCTGTGATACATCCTTTGAGTTAGTAGGAATGTAAATTCATATTTTCAAGAGTTAAAAATTTAAGGCATGAATTTACATAACTAACTCATAAACAGCTCTTGACAATAGGATCATCACGAGGATGGTGATCGATCTGAAAGGTTGGTGTATGATTGCTTTCTTAGGGTAGATGTGTCTTGAGTCTACGGTGTGGAGACACCGGAGCGAGAGTACATGTATTCGTTGAGAATGAGAGTACTGAGCGTGATCACTTCGAACAGTCACCTTGAGTGTGTTATAGTTTGATTACACCATAACTTGATCTCCTAGCCAATCGAAATCTTGAGGTGCATGTTGGCTGTAGCATATTCATTGTAGGAACTAGGTCGCACCAAGATGGGATCTATCAACCTCGGTAGATGAGAGGAGTAGTCCTATGATAATTGAAAGATCAAGTCCTTAAGTCCATAGCATGGCAGAGTGAAATAATGGAAAAGAGTTTTCCATTAAGGTTTCACATCGGACTCGGATTGATCGATTAACTCATATGATTAATGTTGGGTTTGACAAGTTCACCTTAACCCTAATTCAGTCGGGACTCATTATAGAGAAACTAAATCACACAGGTAGCTGTACTGAGAGGTTCGTCTTTAGTTCTGATTGATTGCCACCACATACTGCTAGGTGTCACTGGTAGATTTTGAGAGTAATTAGAATGATATTGATGATCGATCATTCTAATTGTCTGAATCAGAAGAGTTCTGGTCCATTGAAAGGAGTTTCGATAATGTCGATGATGAGATCACGACATGTTTCATTACCATACAGAATTGAACCTAACTGGATCACACAAACAAAGGTTAGGATCTGGATGTCATCAATTAGGCTAACCCAATTGATTTGGATAAGATCTAATTAGGTTCAAGAAAATCGTGCTAGCATACGATTGAGCCTAACTTTCTCCTCGTGTAATCTTTTCTGTCTCTACTGAGCCAAATGTGATTTGACTCATCCAGAGAACCTTAGGAAGGTTTCTCTCAGTCTAAATGAAGCTTGTCCAGCTCAGAAAAGGCTTGTCTTAATTCATGAGATGAATTTAAGATAACACCTACTAATTCCTAGCACCTGCCAATTTCATTTTAGGACATATATCAAAATTTGACATATGGGTCTTAAACTAAAGAGGGCTCATTGGAGGATTTTTGTGGAGTGTCCACAAATCAAGCCACATCAAATTGGGTGCCATAATCAGATTATGGTGTGAGCCCAATTGGATTAAAGTGGGCACCCCAAGTGGATAAGGATTGGAGAGTCTTGATCAATTTAAACTCTTGGGCGCCACCTCTATTTGTGCTTATCCAATGTTGGCGCCATTTTTTGGAGATAAGGTAGGGTTCTTATCTGATATGATCAGATGACATCACTCCACCAATCAAATTTTTTTCAGAATTTATTAGAATTTTTTGATTGGTTGAATGATGTGGCACTGCGCAGCATACAAGATCTATATAAACCTTGTTGCGCCTAGGGTTTCGAGGTAGAAATTATTTTATGCACAAAACCCAATAGCTGCTGCCCCCTCCCCTCTTCTCCATATCCTCCCTGCTCTCCTTCCTCCCCTCTTCACGTCCAAAGAGTTGGACGTCCATCTGGTAAAGATCCAAGGCGTGGTGACGTCTGGAACAGAAGGCTGTAGGACTTCATCGACAGGCTGCTGCTCCAACTTCAAGAAGACTTTTGAAGATCTTCTTAATCAGATTTAGATCTAATTTTTGGAGCATAGATTTGCGAGGAGAAGACGTTCCAGGTTCTGCCCAAGTGGATACTGGTAGAGGCCAGGCGCTTGCGTGGCTACATCAGAACCTCGGGCTGTGCAGAGATCATCTACAGGGTAATAAGATTACCCTTGAGGTATTTCTTCTTTCATCATAGTTTTAGATTTAATTTTAGATTTGAAATATCAGATAATAAGATCAGTTCTAGAGATTTAGATCTGAAATAAATGTCGGATAAAAAATTTTTAAATTTATTCCGCCTCAGATTTGATGAAATCTGGAAGATCTTACGAGGAAAAGCGGTTTTCCTCCTTCATATCTGTCCTTCAAAAATAAGACAGAAAAATTTATTAGTCGAAAATTCAAAATCTAACTTTCTCTTTCTTTTGGCTAGTCCTAGTGTTTCTCACCTACTTCACTAATGCCACACTTTGAGCAAAATGAAACAACTGAAGGTGGTAATTGGAGAAAAAAACAAATCAGATATATATTATTGCATGGAGATTGGCCTGGCTCTTTTAGCCCACTCCCACCTGCCACCTTCATATTGAATACGACCATCTAATGACCAGTCTTTCTTATCGTTTGTATGATGTCCACAAATCAAGGACGCAACCCATTGCTTTGATCACGCTCCAGATAATTTATGGTAATGAGTGAGCATGTTATCCTTGGCTCCACCACATAATAAGCAAAATTTAGAATTTTGGCCTCGTGTACATGTCTTTCTTGTTTACAGTACAATTGATTATGAAATTGCTGGCGCTTGAACTTATCCACTGGCTGTGTTTGTTTATCTGATCATATTGTCTTTGATGATCATGTGTTTATTGTTATTTCCAATCAATCTATTTTCAGTCCCTTTCTTCAACCGCCAGTGGAAAGTACATGCATCAACTACCCAGATTTGTTAATCCAAAATATCCTCATCGTGTATGATTTCTAGAGCCGTAGGATACCGCACAAATTGAAACAAATTATAAAGGTAACATCGTCCATGCTTAATATAGCCAACAACAAAGTACAAGCTAGAGTTTTGTTTCAACTCTACAAATTATTTATCTTAATCATTAGCATATGATTTATATGTATAAGATATCAATAATCATCCATGTGATCATGTTGGGATTCTTACTGAGTTGTTAGCTTATATCATCATGTATTATTTTTCTTTTCAAAGTCATAGGATGTTTATTAAGGAATAGTTTGGAGATGATTCATGGAACAACATAGTAGTGTAATCCTAGTGCCATATGAACAACTAAACTGTATAGTTGAATAATTCTATTTTTTGTTAATCATGAAATTATTTAGTGGGTTCATCTAACTAATACATTTTTAATTTAAATTTTTAGCATTATTGAAGTTTTTTTTATTTTTATATGCCTTGCATGAGTCATGCTCTAGAGGTCAGTTGGCTGACTCGGTTAATAGATTGAGTGATAGAAAAGAGACACAAGGTGACCCATCATTATCATTGCTATGATTGTTGGGAATTGAAGTGTTCTAGATGGCCACATTAAGTTTTTTTTTGAAATCTACATACATGCATGTATCCAACATGCATCTTGTCCTTAACTTTCTACATTCATTGTCCCTTGACTTTCTAAATTCATAATTTCTTGACTCTCTTGCATCCATATCCTTGGTTTACTAGGTTTATTTTTGATTCATGCATGCATATGAATGACACAATTTTTCATTCAATGAATAATTTAGATTCATCTTGAAGAACATAAATACATTCAGATTATATTCCAAAATTAAATATAAATTAAGAAGATCAAGAGTATCTATTTAATTGGTTCATTGATAGGCAGAACCATGGAAAGTTTATATAAAGCACTCTTGGTCCCTCTCTCCACTCATGCATTCAATCAAGATTGGTCCATACCCATCATTAGGGACATCATAAAAGAGAGAGTTGGATAGAGAAGATCCAGATAGCCAAGATATTTGGAGAAGGAAGATCAAGATAGCAAAGACTTTCTTACTTTGGATATTCAAAGAACTCAAAAGGCGGTGCCAATTTAACATAACTCAAAGGATCAAGGTATGTTTTACGTATTTGTTAGATCTTGACCTTTTATTCTAAACACTTTAAAAGTCTAACATTTGATATCAGAGCCAATGCTGCTCAATCAGATTTTTAATTTTGAAAATAAATTTATTAATATGATATTTTATTTTCTCCACATAAAGAGATTAGTAACTTTACATCATTGAACTTAATTTAATCGAAATTATTAATTTGGTATAAAATTTGTGGATGTGATAGTTTTTTTTTAAAAAAAATTGTTAGATTTTATGCAACCTTCATAAAAAGTTCATAACTTGGCTGATGTGGCTGCCAAAGTGGCCTTACCACAAGGAATTATAAATTTTATTAAAGTTAATATAGTCGAATATTATATCAATTACATTTTTTGGTTGTGGCATAATAATCAACCCAAAGGATGATTATTATTTTACAATCATTCATGGGTTAGGGAAATATGATAAAACTTGGTTATCTTTTGACTTGTATCCAAAAGCATAGGACAATCTTAATTATATTAAATTAACTTCTTAGCCCTATATGAGTGAATTAAATTCACTCATTGAGTGAACCAATGGCATATTGTGATTTTCATCCAAATGAGGGATTGCAACGATGCATTAGGTTGCTTACTAGAATTTTGTAATGGATTATGTGTGATTCTAGATTATAGCCATTAAACTCAGCATAATTGATAATTGGTGACTATGTTTCTTTATTACAATGATGTCATCAGCTTCACTTTCTAGGCACTTGTCTAGCATAGCATAGTTAAATAGCTTTAACTTTTCAAATTGGAATGAACAATTTCTTATTACATTACACTATAAGAATATGGTGTATTAGCGACGGTAAACCAGCCATCGCTAATAGAGATATTTACTGATCAATAATTATGATTGAAAAAAAAATCATCATTAAAGGATCGAAGATCTATTAGTGACGGAATGTTTTGTTATTAGTGATGACAAAGCCATCGCTATAAATCTTAAATTTTAAATATTTATTTATTTAATCTTTAGTAGTTATTAGTAACGTAGATTCGCTGTTGCTAATGCAGAGCCCTAAAAACCCCCTTTTATGATTGATTTTTTTTCATTGTGCCCCCACGTCCCCTGCTCTTCCCCCGCCTCCGGTCCCCCTTTTTCCGTCGCTGCACCGCTAGAACTTTGCCGGAGCCCCCATCCCTATGCCGCCATCCCTGCATCAGATCTACCATCCTTGCACCAGATCTGCCATCCCTCGCATCGAATCCGCTGTCCTTGTGCCCTTGTCTCCCCTGTTCTTCTCTCGCCACATCGTCGGAAGCCTATCGGAGCCCTTAGCCCTGTGCCCTAGTCCCCGCATCGAATCTATTGTCCCCCATGCTGGATTCACCATCCCCGCACCTCTGCCTCCCCCGTTTTTCTCCCGCTGTGCTGTCGAAAGCCTGTCGGAGCCCCTATCCCCATGGCCCAGTCCCTGCACCACCGTTTCTGCACAGGATCCACCATCCCTGCATTGGATCCACTGTCTCCATGCCAGATCCGCCATCTCCATGCCCTCATCATCCTCCCTCACCGTTCTCTCCTCCCTTGGTGAGTATTAGCGATAGCAGCGGCGATGGTGACGGAGCCATCGCCAAATGCCATTCCCTCCTCTTTCACTTTTTATATTTAAATTTTAATTTATGATTTTATTTAAACTAATGGTGTTTGAATTTAATTTATGTATGGAATGCGCATCTCAGCCCTCCTCATTTGTAATGATGCTCGATATTTTGGAACCCCCAGGATGAAATTTGTCTGGATGCTTTATTGGGATGGTTGAGGGTACCGCCTCTGTGGATGCCCTGACTCGGTCCATCGACATGGAATCCATGATCCGACTGTCTTGGGCAAGTCCCTGGTGCATGGATCGCATGGCTCAATCGTCCTGCGATCGAAGCCTGCCTGTGGGGGATGCATGTCCCAATCCTCCCCATTTGCAATGCTGCTAGATACTTTGGAACCTTTATAGTGTGATTTGCCTAGATACCCTGTTGGGATGCGTGGGGCCACCTTCATAGCTGTGGCAGCTTGACCCATCGGCATGGGATTCACAATCCGACTGTCTTGGATGATAATTCCTAGTGCGTAGGATGCGCAGTCTCGTCGTCTGGTGCACCCCAAGAATGTATACATGGGACGCACATCCCGACCCTCTCTATTTGCAATGCTGCTCGATATTTTAGAACTCTCTAATTTAAAAATTTTAAAAATATTATATTTCATAGAATCATAGACCTATCTTTTGATTAATGTATATATTCTACGGCATCTATATATTTATATATTTCTGTACAGATAGGAGAATTATGTACATTGATCAATTGATTATCCAATATGGATAGTTTAAAAAATATAATTAATTCTATATGTTATTATAGTAATCAAACGGTATGTTAAAGGCTCGAGAGATATTTGAGATAGTATTTTTCTTTAGTTCTCCTTACACATCTTAAGCTGCATGGAGAGAACTATGAAAAAATATTATCAAAAATTTTTTTGATCTCTATTGCATATTGTTTGATTATTGTAATTAATTTATAGAATTAATATAATTTTTGAATGGGATGTGACCTTCTATATCTATTAGTTGATGTTAGGATGTATTAATTATATCAGCCATTTAAAATGATAAAATAATCATTTAATAATTATCTTGTATTTGTATATACAAAATCTTTAGGTAGTGTGCCTGGATCATAGTTGGATGGACCACCGAATAGTTGACAAAACGATTTCTACTGAATATAGGGAGGGCATAGAGTACTTTTATCATTATATTTTTGAAAATGCGGTACTCTTACATCAAGGATGAGCTCATTGCCCTTGTAAGAGATGTAGTAATAGAAAAATACTTGATAGGGATATAGTGACTGTCTATTTATATAGGAGTGGATTTGTGTCCACTATAAGTATTGATATTTGCATGGGGAGACATGGGAGACAGTTACAATGGTTATAAGTGAGCAGGATAGGGACACAGATATATGGTAGATGTATATCTTGAAAAGCCAATATGAGTGATATATTGTAATAGTTCTAGGATATATTTTTATACTTAAATATTTTTTATTATCAATAAAGGATATTTTTCTTTCCATTCTTGTCTAATGTGTCCAAGAATCATTTTAAGAATTAATGACTTAAAGATACATATTCTCAAGTGTTGAGAATTAGAAACATATATAATTAATTTTTAAATTACTGTAGATCAATAGATCATCATGGAGATGGTGAACGATCTGGCTAGATCGGTGTACGTATCGCTTTCTTCGAGATAAATGAGTTTCTAATTTATAATGTGGGGATACTGAGCGAGAGTGTAGGTGGTTGTTAAAGAACATCGATACTGAGCATGATTAAATGAGAGTCACATGGATGTCTACTCATTTGTCAGTGATCATCTCGATGCTATAGTGGTGTAAGTAGTTTCTTGACCTACAGTGTCTCGGCTGCTCATAGTGGGATTGCTGTAGTTTGACTACACATAAATATGATCTCTAGCCATATGGATCCTTGTAGTAGATGTTGGCTGCAGTAGATTTATTGTAAGAGTAGGGTATGTACTTAGATGAATTCTGTCGATCTTAGTAGATAAAGCGCAGTCCTATGAAATTTGAGAAGTTGAGTCCTTAAGTCTATGGTCACAGCAAGATGATTGATGGAAAGGAGTTTCCATGAGTTTCACAATCGGACTTGAGCTGATCAAATCTTTTATATGACAAATATTAGGGTTTGACAAGTTTTCATTACCTCCATCTTAGTTGGAACTCACGACAGAGGAACTGAATCACATGGTAACTATATCTAAGGATTTTAATCATTCGGTTCTGTTGGACTACTACTACATACTACTAGGTGTCACTAGCGGATTGTGAAAACTTACTATGATCATTCTGGATTGATGAACCTTGATGGGTGTGAGTTGAAATTATTTCAACCCATCAAATAGTATTTCGATGATACTATGATGGAGATCATGGTATATCCTATTATCAGACATAATTGAATCTATGGTCACACAACAAAGGGATTAAATCTTGGATTGATCAATTGGGCTTATGAAGTTCTAATTAGGTTAGGATTTGAGAAATCATACTAGGTTTAGGTGCACCATGCTAGCACATGGTTAAATCCAATCCTCCTTGACTTGATCAACCAATTACATAGGATTTTGATCAAGTCAAATTGAGCTAAACTATCTTTTCTTCCTATTGGACATCTGATAAGGGTGAGAAGGTTGGGGTGCCAAAAGTTTAATACTACAAAAAAGGACTACGGTAGTGATTTCGAACCACTGCCGTTGTAAAAAAAACTACCATCATAGCCTACAGTAGCGGTTCTATAACCACTACCACTATCGCTGTCATTGTAGGTTTATGACAGTAATTGCTACAATTGCTACCATATATAGGGTATAGTAGCGGTTACTCAACCGCTGCTATAATAAACTATATAGCAGCGATTTTTCAACCGCAGCTATAGATTACTATAGCAGCGGTATAGCAGCAGTTCTACAATCACTGCTATGCGGTTGCATAACCACTGTTGTATCCTCTATAGCAGCAGTTACAAAATCACTGTCATATTTTAAACTACGGTAGCAATTTTATAACTGCTACTATAGATATACGACAGTGGTTGAATATTTTAAACTACAGCAGCGATTTTACAACTGCTACTATAAATGTGCGGTAGTAGTTGGCACAGAGCTACGACAGTTGTTGGCACGATTACAGCAGCAATTGTGCAACCGTTGCCATAGCCTATTGACCGGCAAAAAAAAATTAAAATTATCATTTTTTATCCTTTTTTATCTGATAAACGTAGTTCAATATATAACTACTCAGACTAAAACTTGCAAGAACAAAAAATTTCACATAAAACTTAATAACAAGCACAATATTTCTCAAATACTCAAATTATATTACTCAAATTATATTATAATATTTTTAAATAAAAATAAAATATATCAAAAATCAGACAAATTAAAATTCTCCTCTCCAAGCATCTCGTCAACATCGAGAGGGGCTGAAACAGGATCAGGAGGGACCATAGCAAGAGTGAGAGGGGCTGTAGTAGAAGCGGGAGGGGCTAGAGCTGAAATGCTAGCCAACATGTCCTGAATGCTCGAAAAATCAGCTCTAAAATAAGCAGGCAGCTGTGTCATCAAAGTGGACATGACGCTCTGTAGCTGAGATGCATGCTTCTCATCCTGAGCTGCCTGCACTAAGACTTCATCAAGCTGCTCCTGACTGACGACCCCAGAAGTGTGTAAGGAGATGCTCGTCTCAGACCAATAGCTCATCGATGTATGTCCAAGCCTGCAATGAATCCTTCCAGAGTGCTCATGTACAAAGACCTGAGACAGATGGTCATAGGGGCTAAAAGTGTCTGTGCCCTCACTCCCAAGCACGTCTAACTGCTTCTGTAATTACAAATTCAAAAAAAATCTCATAAGAAATGCTATAATACTAATTATACTCCAGTTATTACTTACAAAAATTCTTTCGATCGCAGCATTTATCGGCCTGCCCTTCTTGTCCGTACGACTCGATCGAAAGATAGTGCTATGGCTAGGCATCACCTCCTCTCTCGTCAGCTATAACAATCAATTAGCTTGTTAGAAATACGCAAAAATAATAATTCAATAACTTATAAACTCAAGGGTTAGAATTCATTATCTCTCTATGTACATGACTGACCATAGACTCATGGTCGAGAGTGTGCATGTACTTCTAAGCAGTCCGATTCTTCTGGTTCTGAGGAGATGCAGTCTAAAAAGTATTTAAATCATATAAGTTAAAATCAAACACAATTGTCACTGTAATAAAAAATTCACAAGTTACAAATTAAATCTGAAACTCCTGGCTTATCCAATACCTAACCATCCCCTCCCACTGACTCGGACGACAGTCCTAGATCCAAAAAACAAGCTCCTCCTCTGTGTCCCTACGGTGCTCTAGCCATCCTTTGTGAAGCTTGACCTTGTAGTTTCAGTACAACTCTCCAATCTTCTGCAGTTGGATATCTCGAGCCCTCTCATGATCTGAAAAGTTATACCTCTTCTGCATAAAGTTATCAAAAGTCAGTTACGAAATTATTCTAATCAAACATAGTATAAACATATCACATGCATATATATATTTAAGATACACTTATCTAAATCTCCTCCGGCACTCGGTCCTTGACACCAATGTCCATCAATTGCCAGCCTATGGTAGTACAAAAATTATGTCAGACCACCTCACAAGCATACCAAAAAAGGAATGCATCTCCTGTATGGTCTCCCCTACTAGTTTTCTCTCCTGATCGTACTCCACGATGGCCTGATGCTAGCGATTCCACACATGCGGCATGCGTGTGGGACCGTGAAATATCCTATTAGATGATGCACTTGCAATGAAAATATATTATGAATATATAAGAGTGTACAATAACTATATAATAAATAAATAAATAAATAATTGATACAATAAAAATCTACTCTCACTGAGATTATGCGATGTGGATGCCGGTGAAGCCTCATTGATGGGTGGAGTATGTGTTGGAGATGCATAGACTAGTGACGTGGTTGCTAGTGGAGGCTTAGATGTGCCGGTCGGAGGAGTATGTGCTTGTGAAACCAAAGCTAAAGTCGAGGCCAATGCGAAGGTGGATGGAGTATACATTGGCAGCGGCTCATATATCGAGCTCTGCATAGCCTGCTGAGGGATGGGGGTGAAAGCTAGATGGTGTTTCGGTGCCATCGTGACCTGCAATGTTAATGAACATTAACAAATATAACATGTTGTTGAACAATAATATTAGTAGAGCATCAATAAATAAATATTAAAATTTATACCAAGATGTTAAACTCATCACCTACTGACATCTACAATATTGACATCACCATCGCTTTTAACAAATGTATCGGGATCTCGACAACATCAAGTAAATTTTATCCTAGAAGAATACTTTATATGCATGGTCCAACATCATCATCAATCTTGGTATCATCAAAGATATGTCTAAGCACCATCCTCACAACAACACCCCATTGAGGCTCCAACGGATCATTAATATGGAAGACTTGACTAGCTTGGGAGGCAAGTATATACGGTTCTTCAGTGCAGAGATGGCATTGCATGTTGACGAGAGTAAAATCGCACTCATCAGTCTTCATCCCTGACTAAGACAAGGTGTCAAACCAATCATATTTCATTAACGCAACCCATTCTTTAGAATAGTAGTCCATGATGACTATCTAGTCCACAACCTCATAATAGTTCATATTCTCCGTACGAGGCTGTGAATCTCTCGAGCTAGCAAAATATCTAGTGGTGGCGTTCAACATCATGCCACTATTTTGTGTTGCCATGTTTACAGCTCGACTGTGAATATTGAACCTATAGCCGTTAATGACGAGTGTTTTGTACTTATGTACGGTGCGATTATATCTCATTGAAAGAGCACGTACTTCATCGCTCACATCATCAAACAGTAATCTCCACATTTAAGAAGATGATACCTAATTAGGAAACATGTTCAAATAGGATATACAAGGCAGGAATAAGTACTCACTTATATGATTTTTAAACCACTCAGGGAACTCTTTGCTATGCATTTTCTCTTTTTTCAACATACTTAGAGCGCCGCATTTTACTCTCATGACCTCCTTGTGTTTTCTGCATAAGGAACAAATTGAGGTGTAATGAGATATTTTCTTTTAAGTAATGAGAAATAAATAAGGCTGAGTGACTCATCTTATATACGGTTCAATGACATCATAATTGAACAACACAGCAGTGCGTCTTGTCCCTTTCCTCAAGGCTTAAATCAATGAGGTAGTATGAAGTGGGAAGTCCACTTGGCTGTAGAATGAACTCAAATGCAGGCTCAATTAGCTCATACTGATCATCCTAATTTCTCATTGATCAGTTATCATGTGTCTCGAATTTGTTTAAGTTTATGGTATAAAAATTCATGCACTCTTGATCCAAATAACCTTTTGCTATAAATCCTTCCAGACAATTCATATTCCTTATGTAAGATTTCAATGTTTGAATATTCTTCTCGGTGGGATATGTCTATCGGTAGAACACTGGACCTCCAAGTATAACTCCTCCACAAGGTGCAGGTGAGATGCATTATAATTGTGAAAAATGATGGTGAAAATATCTTCTCCAGATCACATAATATAGTCACCGCCCTTGACTTCATTTCCTTCTTTCTTAAGTAACCCTTTCACACAAATATTTCTATAAAAGTTGTAAAGATGAATAACAACCATTCTCACATTTTTTGACAATACACGATGAATAGCTATTGAGATCAACTTCTGCATCAATACATGATAATTATGAGTCTTCAATCTACCAAGTCTCACATCCTTGCTATTCACATGCTTTGATATATTACTTGAGTACCCATCTAAGATCTTTATATTCTCCAACACATGAAGAAATGTAGACCGTTCAGAGGCATTCATAACATAGCATGTATAAGAGAGCCTCCACTGTTCTCTCTCTCCCGATTTTGGGTGAAGTGATTTTTTAATACCCCATTCTTGAAAGTCAAACAGAAAATTTAAATCATCCTTGGTCTTATCCTTGATATTTAAGATCATTTCCAATAGGAGCTCGCATACGTTCTTTTCAATGTGTATGACATCTAAGCAGCAGCGCAATAAGTTTATCTCCCAATATGGCAACCTCGGACAGTACCTAGGAGACTTGTGGGTGTCTCTAAAGCCCAGATCAAAAATTGATCCAAAAAAAAAAGGAGAAAGCCAGATCTCCAGCTAAAATTAAAGTGATCCAAAGCACAGATCAAGCTCGAGTCGAACAACAAGCAGTTGAGTAGAACTCACAAGTTGTCAAACAAAAACTCCTGATAAAGGACTCTTAAGCTTCAATATGCTATTTTTTCTCTTTTCCTTCTTGTAGGATTAAAGGAGAAAAATAGAGCAAAGCCGAAATCAAAATCATGGCCGAATCAAGGTCAAAATCAAGCCACCATAAAGCAAAAATAAGCCCAAATTAAGGCAAAGTTTAAGCCCAAGCCGAGGCAAAGAACACGAAGGAGTCAAATATAACTCAGAAGCTCTCAAACTTATAACCTCTATGGTAATAAACTCTCAAGCCTCATCTACTATTTTATTCTTTTTTTGTAGGACAACAGATTCTTGAACACATGAGTCAAAACAAAAATAAAGAAAGTCATGATGAATGTCAAGCCTAAAGATAAAGTGAAGACTAAGTTAAGATAAAAATAGTCATATCTGATCTCATCAAAAAGCTGACCTCAATCGAAAGTTGATTAAATCTGAACTAGTCACAAAACTGACTTCATTAGAAGGGTAAAGGTTGAGCTCATGAAAATATCGATCTCAACAAAAAGTACTAGAACAGAATAGGATATTAGCGACGCAAAAAATTCATCGCTAATAATTAATTTTCATCGATAATAGTTATTAGCGATGAAATTATCGTTGCTAATATTTAGTCATAAATAATGATGTTATTGATAATTTTTTACGATGAAAAAATTTTTTATTGTCAATAATCGATATTATCGATAAAAAAATTTCATCGTTAAAAAAATCTTCTTTTTGAAAATTATTTACAATAAAAAATTTTAGTCATAAAAAAAAGTAATTTACGATGAATTATTACATCACTAATAAAAAAATAATTTATTTATGATGAAAAACTTTTATTGCTATTAATTTAATTAAAAATTTTTATAAAATTCATATTTAAAAAAATATCAGCAATAAAAATTTTTCATCACAAATATGATAATTTTTGATGTAAAATTTTTATCGTTACTAAATTATCAATTATTTATGATAAAATTATTTTCATCATTATTAATTTAATATAAAATTTAAATATTTTTAAATTTATTAAAAAATATTTATAATTAATATTTTCATCGCTAATATATTTTTTGGCGATCAATATTTTGTTAGAAGTGGAACAAGCTAGGGAAGGAGAGCACTCAGAAGAGCTCGGATCGACCTGCTACTACCTCATCAGCTGTATCATCCGCTCCATCGATACTATTTGCTCCATCATCTGGGTCTAGAGCAGTTGGTACTTATTGATGCATGCTGCCAACCCATCAGCTCACTGCTGAGCCAATTATCGATCCTTAATAGCCTACCTCTATACCCACGTCAGTCAAGTATCCACTACAATAAAACAGGTTATTAGCGATAAAAATTTTCATCGCTAATAATCTACTTTCATCGCTAATAGTTATTAGCGATGAAATTTTTGTCGCTAATATTTCGTTACTAATAATTACATCGTTGATAATATTTTATGGTGAAAAAATTTTTTTGTTGCAAATAATCATTTATTTGTGATGAAAAATTTTCATCGTTAAAAAAATTTATTTTTTTAAAAACTATTTATGATGAAAAATTTTAATCATAAAAAAATATTTACGATAAAATTTAATGTCACTAATAAATAATAGATTAATAGCGATGAAAATATTTTCATCGCTATTAATTTAATTAAAAATTTTACGAAGATCAAATTTTTAAAAACTTTTAGCGATGAAAAACTTTCACCATAAATAAGAGTTTTTATGAGAAAGTTTTTTTATCGCTATTAATTTAATTAAAATATTTATAAAAATTAGATTTATAAAAATATTAGTGATGAAAATTTTTTATCACAAATGTGCTTATTAGCGATGAAAATATTTTCATCACTGTTAATTTAATATAAATTTTTAATATTTTTAAATTTATTAAAAATTTTATTTACGATCAATTTTTCATTATAGTAAAATTTTTTTGGTGATCAATATTTTATCAAAAATAATTTCATTGCTAATAATTTATAAATATTTTTATAAAAAATAATTTATGAATATATATTTTTAATTTATATTTTTAATTTTTTTATAAATTAAAAATTAAAATAATAAATTTACATAATAAATTTATAAATAAATTTTATTATTTTATTATATTAAATTAAAATTATAAGAGATTTGAAATAAAAATAAAAAACTACATAAAGAGACTGTCAAGTGTTGGTATCTGTAGAAGGAGAATGAGTTGGAGAAGAAAAGCACTCGGAAGAGCTCGGATCGATCTACTGCTACCTCATCAGCTGTATCGTCTGCTCCATCTGCGCCATCGGCTCCATCATCTAGATTTAAAGTCGTTGATGCTCGTCGATGCATGTAGCCAACTTATGAGCTCGCTATCGATCCTCAGTAGCCTGCCTCTGTACCTCCATCACCCGAGCATCGTAGGCAGCATGGATGTCAGCCCTAGATGAGCGTGAGGATGAGGGAGCAGTGATCCCATACCCTAAACTCCTAACATAATAGGATCTCATACCAAGCACTTGATCACAGATCTCATCATTTGTGGGTGCAGTCGAGCCCTTAGGATAGGTTGGGATCTCATGTCTGTCATACAGTCTTGAAAATTAAAGTTATAGCTATTTTAATTTTATAATAAAAATTAGACTGTAAATAAAAAAATAATTAAACAAACTTATAAAGAGTTCCTGATTCCTCATCATTCACTCTTCTGACTATCGCTGGTGGGTCTGCTGGTAGATATCGATCTTACCAGAAAGCTTGTCACTCTCAGTATCTCTCTGCAATTTGAGAATAATTAATTTAAAAATTTTTAAATAGCTAGAGAATTATATACTGCTTAAAAATTACTTACCATTTGCTTCATATAACGAGCGAACGATCTCGAACTCCAATAATGCGGTACGGTCTGTCTCGTCTGATTCGCAGTATTCTGGACATATTTTTTCTGTACAATTACCAATCAAATTAGTAGATAATAAATTTAATTTAAGAATAAATGATTCAATAATTAAACTCTAAAAAAAATTGGATGTGTAACCTGATATGCCGAATTCTTGTAATGCCGGTATATGACAGTCCAATCATCCATAGTGATGTTGTCATAGGGTCACTACCGCGCTACCTCCTCCCCATGATCCTGCATCATATGGTACCAATGCTGATGGATGTGGTGGCAATAATCCTTGAAATGTAAAGATAAATGAGCATCCATGGCTCGTAGCACACGATCCTCCTAAAAATCAATAATATCAAAATCATCCTGCCAATAACAAATATTAAAAGAATATCATATTAATTAAATATTCATAGTACAATTTATTTTACCTATAAGTAGGTGTAGAAAATCTCTCTCTGAGCCAATAAAACATGATGCCAATCAAAAAGCATCATGGGGGCATAGCTGCGGCATATGATGCCCAGCTCGGTCTACCACAGCTCGCACCATCCCCTAATGGACCTGATGTAGACCAGGTGATATCTTGATATGGAGATGCTGTCTCGGGTGCTCGCATCTTCAATGCTCTAGAGTGAGGTTCTTCGATGGACCTCACCCTCACCTCATTATCGGTGGAGACTGATCTGAAACAATAATAAATAAATCATTAATATGATAGCTATCCAAATAAAAAAAATAAATTTTATTATATAAAAAGAATAATAATACCACTTGAAGCCACCTTACTCGAACCTATCTCACTGGAACCTGCCAGTGCAGGACCTTCTAATGATGGAACTGGTGCGGCAGTAGAAATCGATGAAGGTGCCTTAGCCTCCGAGGTAGATAGCGAACACGAATATCGTCGTCTATCTCCTAATGCCATACTTGCAATTCTTAACATATAAATGAATATAATATTAAATAATAATAATGAAAACTATAAGTAGTTGAGCATGCAATAAATATAAAATAAATTTATGCAACAAATATAAAATAAATAATAAGCAATTAAGCATGCAAAATAATATTAACATAAAATAATAACATGAAACCTAATCCCGAGGACTTGATGGTTTTTTATTTTTTCTTAAAATATTTTTTACCTAAATTTTATTTTATAATTTTATAATTTTTTAAATATTTTTTATCTAATTTTTTTTCTAAATAATTTTTTTTCTAAACGAGCTTCGGACTCGGCCTCCCATGGCCCCTACTCCCACGATGCCGGCACTGTCACACACCCCGTACCATCCGAACTCGGCCCCCGTGACCCTCGCTTCCACGACACTGGCACCGATGCCGTCATACACCCCGCATCGCTCAGACTTGGCCTCCTATGGCCCCCACTCCCACGGTGCTGGCATTATCACAGACCCTGCACCGCCTGGATCAGATCTTGATTTGAATCGAGATCTCGATCCGGATCCCTATCTCGATCTAATTCGGATCTTGATTCAGATTTTATTTTTATTAATCAAATAATAAAATATTTGATTAATATTTTTTAATTTAATTTTATTTTTTTGTTTTTTTTTATTTTTTTAATTTTTTAATTTTTTAATTTTTTCTTTTTTCCTCCCTCCTTTTTTTCTTCCCATCCTCCCTCCCCACCATGCAAACCCCTCCCCGTCGCCGCCCCCTCCCCAGCCCCATCTCCCCCGACCGTCGGTCGCCTCCTACCTGACCCCATCTTTGCTGGCGACAGCCTCCCCGGCCCCGTCTCTGTCGTCGCCGGCCACCCCCTCCCCGACCTCGTCCCCCCCGGCCCCATCCCGCCCCCCATCCCATCCTGCGTGCTTATGCCCTAGACCTCCTCTCCACAGGCCGACAACCTCCCCACCGGTCGACCCCCTCCCCGGCCCCGTCTCCATTGCCGTCGGCCGCCCCCTCTCCGACCCCATCCCCCCTCCAGCCCCATCCTGCCCCACCCCTATTTGGATCCCACCCCCTCCCCACCGACCGACCCCTCCCCGGCCCCATGACGCCGCTGGCGGCCCATGGCACCCCCCCCACAGACGGCTCCATCCCTCGGTGGCTCGATCAACATAAAAAAAGGGTTGAAAACCTTACCTCCAGCGGATGGTGGACGACAGGCGGCGCGATCAGTGGACAGTGGATGGTGGACGACGGTGGTGGAGAGGGGCTCGCCGGTGGGAAGAGATGGAGGGGAGAGTATGGAGAGAGGAGAACTCAAGGAGAGGGAGAGAGATCAGGGAAAGAAGAGAGGGGGGATAAGGGTTTCGCACGGTTTCGCATGAAGAGATGTCGATTTGATATTGATTGAAAGCAAGAGTATTAGCAACGTAATTTTTTGTTGCTAATAATGTTATTAACGATGGAAACTAATTTTCATTGCTAATAATTAAAAAAAAATTCTCTGATAAAAATATTTTGTCACAAAAAAAATTATTTATGATAAAAAAATTTTCATCATTAATAACGTTATTAGTGATGAAAAAGTAATTTTCATTGCTAATAATTTTTACCAAAAAAAATCTCCCATTTTCTCGCTAAAAAAATTCTCTGCTAAAAAAGTTTTTCCATCAAAAAAAATATTTACAACGAAAATTTTTTTTGTCGTTAACTATGTTATTAGCGATAGAAAAATAATTTTTGTCGCTAATAATTCTCACAAAAAAAAATTACCCCCATTTTTTAAAAAATTATTTACAATGAAATTGAAATATTTCATTGTTAATTATCTTATTAGCAACAAAAAATAATTTTCATCTCTAATAATTCTCGATAAAAAATAAAAATTATTGGTAATAAAAAAGATTCATCATTAATAATGTTATTAGCAATGAAAACTATAATTTTGTTGTCAATAATTCTACCAAAAAAATAAAAATTTTTCCACTAAAAAAAAATTCTTCTTAAAAAATTTTATAAAAAAAATTATTTGTGATGAAAATTAAATTTTAGTCATTAATAATTTTATTAGCAATGTAAATATAGTTTTCATTGAAAATAATTTTTATAAAAAAATTCTTCAATAATAATTTTATAAAAAATTAATTTTAGATTTTTTTTACTAAAAAAATTTTCTATCAAAAAAATTTAACAACAAAAAATGATATTAAAAAAATATTCATGATAAAAAATAAAATATTAATAAAAAAATTATATAAATAGTTAATTTATAATTTTTTTTAAAAAAATTATGTACATAAAAAAATTATGTACATAAAATAATTACGTAATCATATACCGTCGGATGAGAATTATTTTTCTGCTGATACATTGTAGATGTTAACTAACAATCAAACATAATTTATAATTATAAAATTCAACTAGTTAGATTTATTTTTTTGATGGCAACACTGCCATGAGTTGATCAAAAGATTTGAATGGACATCCGAACTCAAATTTAATCTGTGAGCAGCTAAGACTCTTAATATTCGATGCAAAAGAAGCATAGTAGAAAGGATAATACCTCCTCAAGAGTTTGTCAATCTTAAGATAAATCTTGAACTGGATAGTAATAATAAGAGTTTAGCTAGTTAGAGAGTATTTACAATAAACAATTATCGCATACCAATTAAGATCATGAATGCACTCTTGAAAAATAATACTGATGGTCCCAGCAAAGGCCTTACGTATATAGTTTAAAAGTAAATGACATATTTTACTCCATCGAACAGTTGATAAAGTTTTATTCTTTATACAGTTAGAAGTTGACATTTTTTTTGAATTAAATTTTTTGTATTTAATTTTCTGAGATGGTTTGCTTCTGGATCTTATAGATGGTTGATTCGGTTGGAGCGAAAAATTTTATTGTATCATCCAACAAAGTCTGGATACTAGAAGAATGATTCTTTTTCAGCATTGAAAGTTATTTTTTTAAATTTATGATTTTTAATTATTAGCATCAAAATTGTTTCATCATAAATAATAAAATATTAACAATAAAAATTTTTCATCATAAATAATTGAGATCCAGTATCGTGTTTTAACGTATAATGATCAAGTACCATATGAATAATCTTTTTGTGAATCATGTTTTTACATATAAAGATCCAGTATCATCTTCTTTCTATATTCTTGAGCGGATACAAGGCTTTTGTACCTTATGATCTCTGGTCAGTCCACAGAACCAACAACCTATATAAAATTATGCAATAAGATAGATTCAAAAAAACTTAGAAATAAAAAGTATTGTCACAAATAATGATCAACTTTTGATTTTTTTCATCATAAATAATAGACTATTTATGATGAAAAATATATTTTCGTTGTAAACACTAAATTATTTATGATATAATATTTTTATTATAAATAATCTATAATTTTTATATTTTTTTAATTTTTTTTAAAGTATTGATGATGAAAATATTTTTATCACAAATAATTGACTATTTAACATGAAAAAATTTTTATCGTTAATAATCTAAAATTTTTAAATTTTTTATTTTTTCATATATTAATGATAAAAATTTTCATCATAAATAGATGAGTATTTATGATGAAAAAGTACTTTCCATCGTAAATACTCAATTATTTATGATGTAAGATTTTCATCATAAATAATCTATAATTTTTAAATTTTTAATATTTTTTATTTTTTTTAAATATTAGTGATGAAAATTTTTCATCGTAGATAGTAGAGTATTAGTGATAAAAAAAATTTTTTCATCGTAAATACTCTACTATTTATGATAAAATTTTTTTATCACTAATAATATGTAATTTTTAAATTTTTTTTATTTTTTTCATATATTAGCGATGAAAAATTTTTATTGTAAATAGTAAAGTACTTGCGATGAAACGTTAATTTCTGTCGTAAATACTCAATTATTTATAATATAATATTTTTATCGCTAATAATCTAAAATTTTTAAATTTTTAAAATTTTTTATTTTTTTTAAATATTAGCGATGAAAATTTTTTATCGTAAATAGTGTAGTATTTGCGACGGAAAGCTGATTTTCATCGTAAATACTCTTCTATTTACGATAAAAATTTTTCATTGCTAATAATATGTAATTTTTAAATTTTAAATTTTTTTTTATGTATTAGCGATGAAAAATTTTTATCATCAATTTTTATCATAAATACTCAATTATTTACGACATAATATTTTTGTCTTGAAAATCAAACTGAAAATCATTCGATCTTGAAAATTAAAGTTGTGATTATTTTAATTTCATACTGAAAATCAAACTGTGAATAAAAAAATAATTGAAAAAACTTACAAAAAGCTCATGACTCCCCATTATCCACTCCCTTGACTGTTGCTAGTGGGTCCGTTGATAGATATTGATCCTATTAGGAAGCTCGTCACTCTCTGTATTTCTCTGTAATTTTATTTTTTCTGGGATATTCAATATTGTACCAATGATATTATCATAAATATTTTTCTCAATATGTATTACATTCAAATTATGACGAAGTAGTAGCTGCTTTCAATACGGTAGTTTGAAAAAATACTTCATTTCATCCAATTCTACTCAGCTTTTGCACGCTTTCGCTTGCAAGTATCCTATATTTTTTCAAATTAGATATTTTCAATGACTTCAAGTTATTCTAAAACTTCTGCTCTACTTAACTCTTTAGGCGGCGGACATCGGTCGGACTTACCATCAAAGTATTGGTTGTAACGTGTCCTCCAAGAATGGTTATCAGGTAGAAATCGCTGATGACCCATGAAGCATATTTTCTATCCACGCTTTAAATGTAAAGAGGATGCATCCTTGTTGCATATTAGACATGCCAGATATCCTTTGGTGCTCTATCCAGATAAATTTTCATATGCAAAAAAATTATTTATAGTCCATAAAATCGAAGCATGCAACTTAAAGTTCTTTCGACTCATAGAATCATATGTTTGTACTCCATTTTTTTAGAACTCCTTTAGATCATCAATTAACGATCGTAGATATATATCAATTTCATTATCTAGTACTTTCGAATTCGGAATTAATAGTGATATAAAAATAAATGATTCTTTCATGCACTTCTAAGGTGACACATTATATATAACTAGTATCACAGGCCACATGCTATAGGAAGTACTCAAATTATCAAAGAGATTAAATCCATCTGTCGCTAGACCAAGCCGGATATTACGTGGGTCACTTACAAAGTACGGATACTTTACATCGAAGTCTTTCTACACTACGGAGTCGGTCGGATGGCTAAGTATGTTCTCCTCCAAAACCCACTGCTCATGATTGT
This sequence comes from Elaeis guineensis, assembly GCF_000442705.2. Classification (NCBI taxonomy): domain Eukaryota; kingdom Viridiplantae; phylum Streptophyta; class Magnoliopsida; order Arecales; family Arecaceae; genus Elaeis; species Elaeis guineensis. Next base: position 134,705,150 of record NC_025996.2, read on the forward strand.
TATGATCCAGGTGGTGTGCCCAAGACCCAGGGGACCAAGGCTAAGGCCAAGATTCATCATTCATGAGGGCTTCATGGAGGCTCTAGGGCTAGTTGGGCCCTAGGTTGAAAGGCTGTGGGCCTTTCGGATTCTTGAGGTCTAGGTTATGTGGGCCTCAAGGGACCAATTCTTTATGGGCCAGATCTGGGCCTAGGAGAGGTGAGATTAGGTTGAGTCATGGGTGTACATAGGCTTGGGTTAACCTAATCTTCCATAGAGTTGGTCAAGGGAGTTTTGGGTTTGGGTCACTTGACCCAGTGTTTATATATACATGTACTTGTATAGGTTTGATCAAGCCAAGAAAATAGATGACTCTTTCTCCCAAGTCTCTCTCTCTCTTCTTTCTCTCTCTCCAGCAATCTTCCATGCACCAGGTGCAAGAAACTCTAGGGTTTCTTGCCGCCAGTCCATAAAAGGAAAGAAAGGAAGGGAGGCGCTAGCCCCTTCTCCCTTGCAGCCACCAGCCATTTCTTCTCCCCCTTCTCTTGCAGCCACCCAAGCATTAGGTCCAGAAACTGAAATCTCTTGAGAAGAGGTTGGTACAAGTCTCTCTCAGATCTGGAGTTGATCTGAGATCGTTTGAGGTGCGGGTGAGATCTCCATCAACAGATCTACAAGAAAGGCTGCATCAGGACAGATCTGCGAGATCTATCTCCATCTACCTTCTTCTCTATCTAGAATACCCCAATTTGAGATCTATAAATTGGAGGACCTTGATACAGGTCTGATCTAATTGGGTACCAGATCTTGGAATTTTTAGAGGTGATTTCAGAGGCATTCTTCGTCTGGAACGAAAGGCTGATGAAAAAGACAGCAACCAGGCTGATTTCGTCAAGGGCCTTGGATCGTGTCCAGAAGTCTCCAGATCTATTCGTTGCTGGTTTTGCTGCACAAAAGGTCCATGGGAGGAGCCAGGATCATGCTCCAACAGTTGGTATTAGAGCCACGGTGGTGAGGAAGCAGTTCCAAGTGTGAGAAGTTGAAGATCCCAAGTGCTGAAAATTTTCAGCAAGGTACCATCAAGGTATATTCTACACTTATTGAATTTATATTGCTTGTTTGGCTTGGATCCAGTCATGGGCAGTAATATGAAGATCAATTTTGAGAAGTTTGATGGCAAGAGAAATTTTTTCATGTGAAAAATCTGGGTGGAGGATCTTCTGGTGCAAGCAGATCTGGATCAGGCTTTGGATGAGAAGCCTGAGGGAATGACAGATAGACAGTGGGCATCGTTGGAGAAGAAAGCATGCTCGATGATCAGAAGATGTTTGGTGGATGTGGCGTTGTATTCGATGCTGGAAGAAAAGACCCTGAAGGGTCTTTGATCGAAGTTGCACACCATGTACATGGGGAAGGATATGTGCAACAAGCTGATGCTGAAGAAGATGTTGTACAATCTTCGGATGCAAGAGGGATCTGATGTGATTGGCCACATTCAGAGGTTCGACCAGTTGTGCACGGAGTTGGTAAATATCAGGGTGAAGCTGGATGAGGAGGACAAGTCTCTATTGCTTCTATGTTCGCTGTCCGGATCATATGATTCTTTGGTGACTACACTGCTCTACGGCAAGGAGACTCTGGAATATGAGGACATGGTCTCGGTGCTGAGGTCTAATGAGCAAAGAAAAAAGTTGACCAGAGATCAGGCTCCCTAGGAGGGTTTGGCAGTAGGGGAGAGGACAGGCAGAGGCAGAAGCAAGTCCAGGGGGTGGTCCAAGTCCAAGAAGGAAAAGAAAGAGATGAAATGCTTCAAGTGCAACGAGTTCGGGCACTTCAAGCGAGAATATCCACTATGGAAGAGCAAGAAGGGAGAAAGAAGTGGCTCAGAATCAGTGAGTGCAGTTACTGGGCAGCAGGTAGAGGATGATCTACTTGTGGTATCAGATGGTCACAGGTATTACACAGAGAAGTGGACACTAGACTCTGCGTGCTCACATCACTACACACCACACAGGTCTTGGTTTGCGACATACACCAAGACAGATGAGGGATCAGTGACTCTAGGCGACAATCATCCTTGCAAGGTGGCTGGGATAGGGACAGTCAGGGTGAGGATGTTTGATGGGATTGTGAGGACATTGACAAATGTAAAGCACATCCCGGAGCTGGAGAAGAATCTGGTGTCACTAGGCTACTTGGAGCACAGTGGATACAGCTTCAGCAGTAGGGCTAGAAGCGGAGTACTGAACATCTCCAATGGAGCTATGGTGGTGGTGAGAGGCAGGAGGTTGGATAATAACCTTTATCGCATGGAGGGATCTGTGGTGACCGGAGAGTCTGATGCAGCAGCTGCAGCATAGGACCAGCAGGGGACTTACAAGATGTGGCATTACCGCCTAGGCCACATGGGTGACAGGGGGCTGAGGGAGTTTAGCAGGAGAGGACTCATCTCTGATCTGGAAGATGGTGCTACAGGAGAGATCTGTGAGCCTTGCCAGATGGAAAAGCAGAGAAGAGTTCAGTTCACCATCAATACAGCCCGGAGTGCAGCCCCTCTAGAGTTAGTACACACGGATGTGTGGGGACCAGCCCCAATTTTAGCTAGGAATGGGGCCAGATACTTCATGACCCTGATTGATGATTTCTCAAGGAAACTCTGGATTTACTTCATGAGAGAGAAGTCAGAGGTCTTCACCAAGTTCAAGATCTGGAGAGCTGAGGTGGAGAAGAAGCAGGGGAGGAGTGTGAAGTGTCTGAGGTCAGACAATGGCGGAGAGTACACCAACAGAGAGTTCCAGGACTACTGTGAGGAGTGTGGGATTAGGAGACACTTCTTAGTTAGGGAGACTCTACAGCAGAATGGGGTGGCCGAGAGGATGAACAGAATACTTCTAGAAAAAGCACGATGCATGAGGCTGCAGGCAGGGCTTCCAAAGGAGTTCTAGGTTGACACAGTTGACGTAGCAGGTTACTTGGTCAATCGGTCACCTCACACCAGGTTGGATGACAGGCTTCCAGAGAAGGTGTGGTCTGGGAGGACAGTTGGGCTGGGCCATCTACGGATATTTGGGTGCACGGCCTATGTACACATTGGAGCTGGTGATCGGAGCAAGCTAGATGCCAGATCACTCAAGACGGTGTTTCTAGGCTATCCGTGAGGAGTCAAGGGATACAGGCTGTGGGATCCCTTGAAAAAGAAGGTCATCATTAGTCGGGATGTGATTTTTGATGAGGAGTCAGTCCTACGGAGGCGAGCAAACATGGAGGAGCAGCAGGAGCAGGAGGAGATCCAGCAGGGCGCTGCTGGACAGCTTACCTCTTTTATTTCGCCTCTTGCAGGTACTACGGGAGGACATGACATTCAGGTGGAGAACCTACCTAAGGTGTCTCCACAGGTGGAGAGGACTCGGACGGATGATCGAGGTGGAGAGGTCCAGCAGGAGCTAGCTGGATCGAGGACTAATATCGGTGTTGCCCTACACAAGCCCAAGAGGACCATCAGGCAACCAGACCGATATGGCTTCGAGGAGACGTTGTCATATGCCCTGGTGACAGCGAATGGAGACCCATATACGTATCAGGAGGCTATTGAGAGTCAGGACCGAGAGCGATGGGTCCAGGCGATGTCCGAGGAGATGCAGTCTCTCCACTAGAACCAGACGTGGCGATTGGTGCAGTTGCCACAGGGGAAGAGGCCCATTGGCTGCAAATGGGTCTACAGTCGCAAGGACAGAGTGGAGCTGGTTGAGGCCTTGGGATACCAAGGTGGAGATTGTTATGATCCAGGTGGTGTGCCCAAGGCCCAGGGGACCAAGGCTAAGGCCAAGGTCCATCATTCATGAGGGCTTCATGGAGGCTCTAGGGCTAGTTGGGCCTTAGGTTGAAAGGCTGTGGGCCTTTCGGGTTCTTGAGGTCTAGGTTATATGGGCCTCAAGGGACCAACTCTTTATGGGCCAGGTCTGGGCCCAGGAGAGGTGAGATTAGGTCGAGTCATGGGTGTACATGGGCTTGGGTTAACCTAATCTCTCATAGAGTTGGTCAAGAGAGTTTTGGGTTTGGGTCACTTGACCCGGTGTTTATATATACATATACTTGTATAGGTTTGATCAAGCCAAGAAAATAGATGACTCTTTCTTCCAAGTCTCTCTCTCTCTTCTCTCTCTCTCTCCAGCAATCTTCCACGCACCAGGAGCAAGAAACCCTAGGGTTTCTTGCCGCCAGTCCATAAAAGAAAAGAAAGGAAGGGAGGCGCTAGCCCCTTCTCCCTTGCAGCCGCCAGCCATTTCTTCTCCCCCTTCTCTTGCAGCCACCCAAGCATCAGGTCCAGGATCTGAAATCTCTTGAGAAGAGGTTGGTACAAGTCTCTCTCAGATCTGGAGTTGATCTGAGGTCGTTTGAGGTGCGGATGAGATCTCCATCAACAGATCTACAAGAAAGACTACAGCAGGACAGATCTGCAAGATCTGTCTCCATCTACCTTCTTCCCTATCTAGAATGCCCCAATTTGAGATCTTTGAATTGGAGGACCTCGGTCCAGGTCTGTCTGATTGGGTACCAAATCTTGAAATTTTTAGAGGTGATTTCAGAGGCGTTCTTCATCTGGAACGAATGGCTGACGAAGAAGACAGCAACCAGGCTGATTTCGTCAAGGGCCTTGGATCGTGTCCAGAAGTCTCCAGATCTATTTGTTGCTGGTTCCGCTACACCAAAGGTCCGTGGGAGGAGCCGGGATCGTGCTCCAACAATGATGCCATCTCATTTTTTTAGCTATCTTTGTGGACATATACTACCTTTGAAGTGTTGGAATCAATGAAAATATCTCAAAATCTTTTGAGGTATCTTCTTTCTTTTTCTGTTATCGATTTTGTACCTAGACTCACTGTATTTTAGACATTCAGTTACATGTTCGTTATTCTTATAAAATAATATACAGTCATTTTTGCAGGTATGTATAAGAATATAGTCAAGTCTCAATTTCTGCATGTATATTTTTGCTTCAGAATACGATTTCGGAATTCTCTCCATCGAAAAGAGCTGCTTTAATCAATGTCAAATTTTGATCAAATGACTTCTGACTCCATCGGTTTACGATTTTAATATGAAATAATTTTATCAAAAACTCTAACTTGGAGAACTTTACATAATTTGGATAGAGTGGCTCTCGTGTGTCCCTTACAAGCTTTGCAAACTGTTCAGAAGTCCCTTTTATCTCAAGTCGGATATTGTGTTCATGATCAGAATTGCCTTCAGATACACTGGTACTCATATGTACATTTGAACAAATATCCTGATATAAATCATCCAATAGTTCTCCTATACTACCATGTTCGATAGGTTCAGCAGCATCACTATCATCTTCAGTATCGTCATCGTCGTGCACAACTTCATTCGGATCACCCTCACCATGCCATATCTAGCAAGTATACTTCTTATTCATACCAACAAGTATTATGTGATGATATATCATATTGACACATCTCTTGTATGAATACTTTATCCGATTAGCACTGTCAGCCTTATGCCGTACAAACTTTTCGATATTCAGACAAAAAAATTCCTCTAGCATTCATCCAACTTTTGTTAATATCTATCTAACAACAAACACGAAAATCATTAACAACAAAAAAATTTTCAGTGATATTCATCCGAATCGGATCCCGATCCGAATTTCGGATAGAATCTCGATCTGAATTCGGGACTAAATCCCTATCCAAATTCGAACATGGATTATTTTATATAAAACAGTACATATTAAGGAACATAGACTATATAGTAACACAGAAAATCTCTTTCCATCAATTTAATGAAGCAAAAATGCATGATCCTATCCATTTCAAATCAGGACTAACAGGTGTGGCTCTATCTCCTTCAGAAAAGTAATAATCTTATTATTATTATTAATCAATATTTTATTTTATTATTGTAAAAATTTTAGCAGCATCTCTCCATGGTTCTCCAAGTATATGACGTGAATATGGTACCTACGCACCCTATCCACCATATATCCGAAGAACAGTAGATAGATAACTGCTGAGTACCACATAATGAAATAAAATATAAACTATTAACAATAATAAGATTATTATTTTTTTAAAAAATTTGAATATGGAACATCTAAGAGTTGATCTCGATCAGGTCGACTCTTAAACGAGAATCTATGGCTCAATGCAATTTAACTACCATCTCTGAACATACATTCAAAGATGGATTTTTAATTTATCAAAAAAGAATAATTCTGTATTGAAATATTTTCATCAAAATTTCAGTAGAATTTTCTCTAAAATAAAAATATTTTTTATATTTAATTATAATAAGTAAAAGCACACAAAATAGTACACAAAATAATTAAATGGTAATGAGCAAAAGCAATATGCATTATGTTAGTGGAACAAAAAAAATTTATAAATTTCAGCAGTAACACTAAAAAATTTAAACAATAAATATAAAATAAACTATAAGTAGTTGAGCATATAAAATAATATTAATATAAAATAATAACATGAAATCTAATCTCGAGGGCCCGATATTATTTTCTAAAATATTTTTTATCTAAAAATAATAAATAATTTTTTATTTTTTTAAAATATTTTTTATCTAAAAATATTTTTTTAAAATATTTTTTTCTCTAAACGAGCTCTAGACTCGGCCGCCCACGGCCCCCGCTCCCACGATGTCGGCGTGGTCACCCAACCTGTGCCGCCCGAAATTCGACCCCTGTGACCCCATCCCCCGTGGTGCCGCCGCCATCACCTATCCCTCGCGACCCATCCCCCGCAGCGCCACTGCCCTCTCCAACCCCCTGTGGCACCACCACCCTCTCCAACCCCCCGCGACCCGAATCCCAACTTGGATTCTAATCAGATCCCAATTTGGATCCCAATCCGAATCGAAATCTCGATCTGGATCTCGACCTCAATCCAATTCGAATCGTAATCTAGATTTTATCTTTATTAATTAAATAATAAAATATTTTATTAATAATTTAGTTTTTTACTTTTTTTTTCATTGTTTCTCTCTTCCCTTCCTCCCTTCCCGCCATCACCCACCCCTTCTCGACTGACCCCCTTCCCGACCGCCCACGACCCCTTCCCCACCTTTGTGTCACCCCTGACCGCCCGCCAACCCCATCTTTGTCGGCCGACCCCCTCCCCGGTCTTGTGTCACCCCCAGCCGCCTATGGCCCCCTCCCCGCCCCCGTGTCGCCCCCAGCTGACCCTCGACCCCTGCCCCACCTCCATGTCGCCATCGATCGCCCACCCCCACCCCTGCAACTCCCTCAGCCGGTCGACCCCCTCCCCGACCTCATGTCGCCCACGGCCACCCACGACCCCCTTCCCGCCCCCGTGTCACCCCCGGCTGCCCCTCGACCCCATCCCACCCCCATGTCACCCCCGACCGCCCACCCCCACCCTGCAACCCCCTCCGTCGGCCGACCCCCTCTCCGCCCCCATGTCGCCTCCGGCCACCCACGACCCCCTCCTCGCCCCCGTGTCGCCTCTGACCGCCCATCCCAGCAACCCCCTCCACCCCCCGAACCCTCGACCCCCATGTCACCCGTGGCCACCCACCCCCACCCCCGTAACCCCCTCCAACGCCCCCCCCCCCGGTGGCCTGATTAACCAAAAAAAAATGGTTGGAAGAACCCTTACCTTCGACGAATGGTGGATGACAACTGCGGCGTCGAAGGTGCGGATGGCAATGATGGCAGCGGTGGTGGAGAGGCGCTCATCGACGGGAAGAGAGGAGGAGGAGAACTCGAAGAGGGAGAGGGGAGAGGGAGATCTTAGTTGGAGAGAGGAGAGGGGAGAGCTCGGAGAGGGGAGAGGGAGGGGGAAGAAAGAGGGTTTCGTACGAAGGGACGTCGAGTTGACGTGCATTGAATGCAAAACTATTAGCGACTAAAATTTTCATCGCTAATACAGATGAAAAATTATTTTCGTTGCCAATAATTTTCGTCAAAAAAAAATTTTCACAAAAGTTTTTGTTCTAAAAAAATTTCATCCAAAAATAAATTATTAGTGATGAAAAAAAATTCATCGTTAATAATTTTGTTAGCAACAAAAATTTGATTTTCATTGCTAATAAATATCACCAAAAAATTTTTTTCCCTTTAACAATTTTACCTTCAAAAAAATTAAAAAAATATTTTTAAAATGATTTTTTCGATGAAAACACTTTTCATTGTTAATAATTTTTTTTTTCAATTAACAAATTTTTCATTCACAAAAATTGATTAAAATAATATTTTTAAAATATAGTTGTTGACTAAAAATATATTTACATCACAAATATATTTTCTTAAAAATTTGATAAAAAATTTTAAAGGCTATTTATGATGAAAATTTTTTTACATCGATAATAATTAAATATCTTTTCAATAATAATTTTATAAAAAAATAATTTTAAATTTTTCCATGAAAAAACTTTTTCATCTAAAAAATTTAACAAAAAAAATGATATTAAAAAATATGCATGATGAAAATAAAATTAATTTTTTTTAATCTAAAAAAAATTTGATCTAAAAATTTTTTTAAAATAATTTTATCAAAAAAATTAATTTTCTATTAATAAAAAAAATTATATAAATAGTTAAGTTATGATTTTTTTCTCCAAAAAAAAACTTTTCTCTCTAAAAGAATTACATGCATAAAAAATATAATTGTGACGAAAAGTTTAATTTACGTCGCTAATAATTATTATAAGAATAGTTCTTCGACTTCCACAATAGAATGGGCACTATGAGAGATCGATAACTTTGAGGTCTTCGATCTTCAAGAAGCTCGTCTTCTTCTTGGAGTCATCGTTCTGAAAGTCAGAGTACGAGAATATTATGGTGATTCTGAGATCACGAGAGGAATCTATAAGATTGAGTTTTTGGAGAATATGATAGAGATAGAAAATTAGAGGTCCAAAAGCTCGTATATTGCATGCATGTAAGGATCGAACTTGAAAAATTCGTCAAAAATTATGTGAGCATCAAAAATCTAGCAATTAACTAGAATCAAAGCTGACCTGTGGATAGTGTAAATGTGTTATAAAGCACAAGCTTATATTTATACTTTGTATTGCTAGAAAAATGAGTACTCATATTGTTTGTCTTTTCATGATTAGAACTCTTACAGAGATACATTTGAACATCGATCGATGTGAGAAGCATGGTACCTTTTGAGATCGTAAAAGTCATACTAGAATATGCTGCTTAACTATATAGTTTCTACATAAAAGAAGGCTTCTTTCATGCAGCTTAAGGCAGACACTTTATCAGAAAGATTTATTGATATCACTGGTAACAGTGACAGCGATGAACCGATGAATTTTACGTCGTAAATAAATATATAGCTCATTTCATTTAAAAAGATTTATTCATTCTAATCTATGAATATCATCTATCTTCATATGATTTTTTCATACAAAATGTTTGATCTGGATCATAACTTATATTTACTTCTTTACCATGTAAAAGGATAAAAGATGTATACAGTTGCTACAAAAAATAGATGCAGTTGCCTTACACAAAATCAAAAATTTAAATTCTATGATTTTTTAAAGTTTTAATTTTTTTACATATTGACGATGAAAATATTTTCATTGTAAATAAATATATTTACAATAAAAATAAAAATTTTATAATAAATAATTATTATTTATGATAAAAAATTTTATCACAAATAATAAGCAACTTTTGATTTTTTTAAAGTATTGATTTTTTTTAAAGTATTTACGATGAAAATATTTTCATCATGAATAATCTATTATTTACAATGAAACTTTTTTTATTGTAAAATAATTTATTTATGATGAAAATTTTGGTTGCAAAAAATAATCAATTTTTTGTTTTTTTTATTTTTTGATTTTTTTAACTATTGGTGATGAAAATATTTTTGTCAAAAATAATCATGTAGCTATGATGAAAATTTTTTTCATCATAAAAATTTTTATTTATGATGAAAAATTTTCATCATAAATAATTAATAATTTTTAATTTTTTTTAAATTTTTTATTTTTTTTACTATTTACAATGAAATAATTTTTGTTGTAAATAATCAAGTATTTATGATGAAAAATTTTTTATCATCATAAAAAGTACTTTTTTATTATGAAAAATTTTCATCATAAATAATGAGTAATTTTTGATTTTTTTTAATTTTTAACTATTTACGATAAAAATATTTTTATCATAAATAATGAGTATTTATGATGAAAATTTTTTTCATCATAAATACTTAATTATTTATGATGTAATATTTTTATCATAAATAATCTATAACTTTTGAATTTTTTAAATTCTTTATTTTTTTGAAATATTGGTGATGAAAATATTTTTTTCCAAATTTTGAAAATAAAATTGTTATCGATGAAAAAACATTTTTCATCATAAATACTTAAATTATTTATGAATAAAATATTTGTATCATGAATATTTAAAAATTTAAAATTAATTTAAATGATGTATTATTTATGATAAAAATATTCATCATAAATAATTCATATTTATGATGAAATAATTTTTTCATCTCTAATATACAACTATTTGTGATGATAAATTATTTTTATCTTAAATATTTTATTATTTATGATGAATTTTATTTTTTATCATAAATGCTATTAGTGGTGATGAAAATATTTGCATCACAAATAATTCTGTCATAAAAGTACTCTTTTTTTATGGTGTAACTTAATTTAGTGATGAAATATTAATTTCATCATAAAAAATAAATAAAAAATTTTATCACTCTAAAATAAAAATTTTCACTACAAATATATATTTCATTGTTAAAATTGTCATAAAAAGAATTTTCGTTGCTAAAAATATTTTTTTCATTATAAATTTTATTATTTTTATTTTTTTTTAGCTATAAAATTTTATATTTCATTGCTAAATTTACAATGAAATTTTTTTTCATCACAAAAATTGTGATGAATTTTTTTTCATCACAATTTAGCGATGAAATTTCATATTTCATCACTAATTTAGTGATGAAATTTTTTCCATCTCTAAAATTTTATCACTTAATTTACGATGAAATTCTACTTTTCATTGCTAAAAAAAATAATAATAATAATTTTAAATGAATAATATTCATTTTTGATGATGAAAGTATTTTTTGTCATAATTTTAGCGATGAAAGTTTAAGTTTTTGTGATGAATATATTTCGTTGCTAATGCTGCGAATTTTTCCATCGTGCGGTTGACTACTTTTGGTGACGAAATAAATTTTTTTCGTCATTATGATCTTTTGCTATGAGGCTTTCTCTACAAACTTTTAGCAACGAAAATTTTTGTCGCTAATAATTTTAGCAGCAAAAATTTCATCTTTAGCGATGAAAAAATTTCATCGCAAAAGATCAGATTTCTTGTAGTGTCAGAGAAATGATAATGGGTACTATTTTCTTTCTTAATGTCGTTAATCCTGCTACTAAAGCAAGGCATCTGCACCATGGCAAGGATTACAACTTTAATGCACATGGATGTCCCTTGATAATAGTCCCCATCCATTATCACTACCTACAGTTACGAGAGATGAACGAAACTGACCTAGCCAATTTGTGACTTAATGAGGAAGAAAATCTCGAGGTAAGGAAAGAAGCAATAAAAATATATAATATACACGTGGATGATTAGAGTGATGAAACTTGGGACTCCTCCGGATAGTTTTCAAGCTTGTATCTCCGCACTGCTTAAATTTGGATTTGGACCAATTCTAATTTTCAAGAGAGAGCACATTATTCCCTATGTTTTGTATATTGAGATTCATTATCAATTTCTAATCCAATTAGGATTCTATTTTTAGTTAGTCATTAATTTTAATAACTTTAGAATTTCATTTCTAATATTATTTTATTTAATTATATCTTTATAAAGATTGTAAGAATTTATATCTTAATAGATTTTTGATTTTTGAGCCAAAGTAATAGTCAAACTTCCATTCATGTGATGGTCTATTCAAAGAGAGATTTGATGTCTCATTAATATGAGGAAAATCATGTAGAGGATGGTGCATAAGATAGTGAAAAATGTATCGGAAGAAAGAAAGAGAGGAGATTGTTTGTGCATGTAAAAATTCTTTCGTGAGATATTTTTGTGAGGTTTTGATCGCTATTCTTTTGTGAATAAATTGTTTTGCTCTTCCAATTTTTTTGTTCTTCCATATTTTTTGCTTGTGATTCTCTATAATTTTTTTTTTGATATTTATTTTGGATCTTAGATTAATACAATCAATCTACCATATGTGGCATGTCGTTCTATACTGTATTTGCTCTAAATAATTCAGCTGTGCAAATATGAGGAACAGTTGCCCCAAAAGACATTTAGTTTGATCATATTTAGTTTGTGGCATTATGCTACTTCCGAGATCTATTTTCTTATTACATATGAATCTGTGCTTGCAAGGAACCAACTACTAAAACACTCTCAATAGAATTAATTTGCAGTTTAGTTATACATGCAATATTAAACAGGCCAACTTCCAACTACAAGCCAACGCACACAGCAAGCATAACCGACAAGACAAACAAGAAGTTTCCATCCTGTTGGGTATAAAATACCCACAGCCGAGGTCCTCGATAGAATCAACTCCAGACGGACTTCGTCCGGACTCCTACGGGAGCCGGACTCCACCGACAACTTCAACTGCAAGTGGACTCCGCCCGGACTCCTACAGGAGCCGGGCTCCGTCCTCAACGTCACTGCAGGTAAGCTCTGTCCGGCCTCCTACGGGAGCTGGACCTCGCCTTTGACTTAATTGCAGGAAGACTCCGCCCGGACTCTTACGGGAGCCGAGCTTCGTCCTCGACTCCAACGACTGCAGACGGACTTCATTCGGACTCCTACGGGAGTCGGACTCCGCCGACAACTTCAACTGCAAGTGGACCCCGCCCGGACTCCTACAGGAGCCGGGCTCCGTCCTCAACATCAACTGCTGGTAAGCCCTGTCCGGACTCCTACGGGAGCCGAACCTCGCCTTTGACTTAATTGCAGGAAAACTCCGCCCGGACTCCTACGGGAGCCGAGCTTCGTCCTCGACTACAACGACTGCAGACGGACTTCGTCCGGACTCCTACGGGAGCCGGACTCCGCCGACAACTTCAACTGCAAGTGGACCCCGCCCGGACTCCTACAGGAGCCGGACTCCGTCCTCAACGTCAACTGCTGGTAAGCCCTGTCCGGACTCCTACGGGAGCCGGACTTCGCCTTTGACTTAATTGCAGGAAGACTCCGCCCGGACTCCTACGGGAGCCGAGCTTTGCCCTCGACTCCAACGACTGCAGACGGACTTCGTCCGGACTCCTACGGGAGCCAGACTCCGCCGACAACTTCAACTGCAAGTGGACCCCGCCCGGACTCCTACAGGAGCCGGGCTCCGTCCTCAACGTCAACTGCTGGTAAGCCCTGTCCGGACTCCTACGGGAGCCGGACCTCGCCTTTGACTTAATTGCAGGAAGACTCCGCCCGGACTCCTACGGGAGCCAAGCTTCGCCCTCGACTCCAACGATTGCAGACGGACTTCGTCCGGACTCCTACGGGAGCCGGACTCCGCCGACAACTTCAACTGCAAGTGGACTCCGCTCGGACTCCTACAGGAGCCGGGCTCCATCCTCAACGTCAACTGCAGGTAAGCCCTGTCCGGCCTCCTACGGGAGCCGGACCTCGCCTTTGACTTAATTGCAGGAAGACTCCGCCTGGACTCCTACGGGAGCCAAGCTTCGCCCTCGACTCCAACGACTGCAGACGAACTTTGTCCGGACTCCTACGGGAGCTGGACTCCGCCGACAACTTCAACTGCAAGTGGACTCCGCCCGGACTCCTACAGGAGCCGGGCTCCATCCTCAACGTCAACTGCAGGTAAGCCCTGTCCGGCCTCCTACGGGAGCCGGACCTCGCCTTTGACTTAATTGCAGGAAGACTCCGCCCGGACTCCTACGGGAGCCGAGCTTCGCCCTAGACTCCAACGACTGCAGACGGACTTCGTCCGGACTCCTACGGAAGTCGGACTCCGCCGACAACTTCAACTGCAAGTGGACCCCGCCCGGACTCCTACAGGAGCCGGGCTCCATCCTCAACATCAACTGCTGGTAAGCCCTGTCCAGACTCCTACGGGAGCCGGATCTCGCCTTTGACTTAATTGCAGGAAGACTCCGCCCGGACTCCTACGGGAGCCAAGCTTCGTCCTCGACTCCAACGACTGCAGACGGACTTCGTCCGGACTCCTACGGGAGCCAGACTCCACCGACAACTTCAACTGCAAGTGGACTCCGCCCGGACTCCTACAGGAGCCGGACTCCGTCCTCAACGTCAACTGCAGGTAAGCCCTGTCCGGCCTCCTACGGGAGCCGGACCTCGCCTTTGACTTAATTACAGGAAGACTCCGCCCGGACTCCTACGGGAGCCAAGCTTCGCCCTCGACTCCAACGATTGCAGACGGACTTCGTCCGGTCTCCTACGGGAGCCGGACTCTGCCGACAACTTCAACTGCAAGTGGACTCCGCCCGGACTCCTACAGGAGCCGGGCTCCGTCCCCAACGTCAACTGCAGGTAAGCCCTGTCCGGACTCCTACGGGAGCCGGACCTTGCCTTTGACTTAATTGCAGGAAGACTCCGCCCGGACTCCTACGGGAGCCAAGCTTCGCCCTCGACTCCAACGACTGCAGACGGACTTCGTCCGGACTCCTACGGGAGCCGGACTCCACCGACAACTTCAACTGCAAGTGGACCCCGCCCGGACTCCTACAGGAGCCGGGCTCCGTCCTCAACGTCAACTGCTGGTAAGCCCTGTCCGGACTCCTACGGGAGCCGGACCTCGCCTTTGACTTTAATTGCAGGAAGACTCCACCCGGACTCCTACGGGAGCCGAGCTTCGCCCTCGACTCCAGCAATTGCAGACAGACTTCGTCCGGACTCCTACGGGAGCCGGACTCCACCGACAACTTCAACCGCAAGGGGGACTCCGCCCGGACTCCCACGGGAGCTGGGCTCCGTCGCTAACTTCGATTGCTGGTAAGATCCGTCCGGACTCCTACGGGAGCCGGACTTCGCACTCGACTTTAGTTGCAGGGGACTCCGCCCGGATCCCTATGGGAGCCGGGCTCCGTCCGTGACTTCAACTCCGAGAGGACTCCGCCCAGACTCCTACGGGAGCCGAACTCCGTCATCAGCTCCGACCACTGCCGAGCTTCAGCCGACGGATCTGCACTCCCAGGCCACAATAACGACCATGATCCTGGTCCACTTCCTGCGGCGGATTTCGCACCGCTCCATCATTCCCTGACAGGCCGCAGTAACGGTCACAGCACTGCCCCACTCCCTACGACGGATCCCGTGCAGCTCCACTACTCCCTGGCAGGCCACACTAACGGCCACGATCCTGCTCCACTTCCTGCGACGGATACCGCGCGATTCCCCCATCCACTGGCAAGTCGCGACAACAGACGCCGCTCCACTTTCTGCGGCAGACTCCATGTGGCACGCCCCAGCGATAGCCACGGGTCTACTCCACTACTCTCCGCAGCAAACTCCGCCTGACCCTGGGCGGCCCTCTGACAGACGGTTACGAATGTCGCCATCGATCCATTACCCCCTCTGCCTATAAAAGGGAGGGACCCAGATACGTTATTCTCTAAGCTTTAGTTTTTACCTAAAACTCTGCTAAATTCTCCGTTCGAGCACTCCATTCTTGTTGAGGTAGAGAACTGACTTGAGCGTCGGAGGGTCTTGCCGGAGTAACCCCACCTCCGGTTTAGACTTCCTTTGCAGGTCCCGGCGGCGACCACGACTTCCTCGACTCCAGCTTCTCCGGCGCAAGCGGATTTCTGCACCAACAGGATTGGCGCTAGAGGAAGGGGCTGTGTCTTCGCAGTTTCTTTGTTCTTAAAGGAGCGCTCAATGGAGCCACCTCCGATCGTCTCCCCCGACACCCACTCCTTGTTTCCCCCCGCGGGATCCATACTTGATGCCTCCACGCAAGGCATCCACGCGACGGTCCACGGCCTCCGCGGCCAGATCTCAGGCTCTGGCCTCCCCTCCCATTTCTCAACCTCCTCCTCCTCCTCCTCTGGCAGCGGCGGTCGGCGCAGAGCAGTTTGACTTGCTGACACAGCAGGTCAGAGGCCTCGCCGAAGCTGTGCAAGCTATGCAGCAGCAGCAGCCGCAGGCGTCGGCGCACCCGGAAAGGGCATCCCCGGGATGCCAGAATCCGACGACGGGGCGGGCCACCTGGGCCAGCCGCCCCGTCCTTCCTGGGAAAACAAACCCGAGGGTAGAGAGCCCTCAATCGGACCACGACTCCACCCCTGGAAGATCCCTGCCCCCGTTCTGCCAGAGGACCCTCGAGACTCGAAGTCGAGAGGATTTTCTGGACCGGAGGCTCCAGGAGATGAACCGACGGATTGAAGAACTCCGCCATGCGCCCCACGCTTATGGTGAGGATATTTGTACTGACCCTCCCTTCTCCCAAATGATCATGCAGGAACCGATCCCGCCAAACTTCAAGCTCCCCCAGTTCGAAAGCTACGACGGGACTTCGGACCCGGTCGATCATCTGGAGGCCTTCCAGGCGATGATGCTGCTTCACGGTGCTCCTGATGCCATTTTGTACCGGGCTTTCCCGTCTACCTTGAAGGGAGCGGCGAGGAACTGGTACTCGGCTTTGAAATCGGGTACCATCTTTTCCTTCGATCAGATGAGCCACCAATTTGTGGCCCATTTTGTCAGCAGCCGGCGCCCCCGGAAGGGTTCGGAGTCTCTCATCAACATCAGGCAAAGGGAAGGGGAGTCCATTCGGGCCAACATCAACCGCTTCAACATCGCGGCGCTGGAGGTCCGGAACTTAGACCAATCGGTCGCAATGGCCGCCCTGAAGGGTGGCCTTCAGAAGAATGATCTTTTGTTCTCCATGGAGAAGAAATATCTCAGAGATTTTGCTGATTTGCTGGCCCGGACCGAAGGATACGCCCGAGCGGAAGAAGCCTTCAAAATGAAGGATGAAGAGACGGCGAGGGAGCGGCAAGTGGGAGACTCGAGTAAGCCCGCAATTGAAAAAAGGCCAAAGGAAGTCCGGCTGCGTTCTCGATCCCCTCCTGGGCATAAGCGCGCCCATACTCCACCCCGGGGGCGCAAGCAGAGAAGCCCGGATCGCGGGGTTCGGCGGGGTTCCCCACCAGGGAGATTCCGCAACTACGCCCCCCTCAACGCCTCGAAGGCCCAGGTATTGATGGAGGTCAGGGAGCAGCTCCCTAGGCCGGAGAGGATGCGCACACACCCCAGGAAGCGCAACCCCAACAAATTCTACCTCTACCACCGCGACCACGGCCACGACACAGAGGAATGCATCCAGCTTCGGGATGAGATCGAGGAGCTCATTCGGCGAGGTCGACTCGACAGGTTCATCCGACGCAGGCCCGAGGGTAGAGGAGATCGGCCAAGGGCCCTTCCGCAGCCTGAACCGCTAAGAAGGGAGGAGCAACCCGGGGATCGGCCTCCCATCGGGACCATCGACTCCATCACCGGAGGGCCTCAAGGAGGAGCGGACCACCCGCGACCGTGGAACTCGAAAAATCTGTAAATGTATCACTTACGATTTCACCTTGAATCTAAATTTCTTTCTACCTGACGTACTCTTCCCATCTGGCGTGAATTTATTATGACTGGATATGATCCCTCCAAAAACAAAGTTATGTCAGGAACAGGAGGAGAACCTCGTCCTGACATGAGCAAAGTCAAAGGCCCGGTTCTTTTAGACCGGATGGGGGGAGAGGCCTTACAACGTCCTAATGTGCCCCCACAGCCATGTTAGGAACAGGAGGAGAACCTCGTCCTGATATGAGCAAAGTCAAAGGCCCGGTTCTTTTAGATCGGATGGGGGGAGAGGCCTTACAACGCCCTAATGTGCCCCCACAGCCATGTCAGGAACAGGAGGAGAACCTCGTCCTGACATGAGCAAAGTCAAAGGCCCGGTTCTTTTAGACCGGATGGGGGGAGAGGCCTTACAACGCCCTAATGTGCCCCCACAGCCATGTCAGGAACAGGAGGAGAACCTCATCCTGACATGAGCAAAGTCAAAGGCCCAGTTCTTTTAGACCGGATGGGGGGGAGGCCTTACAACGCCCTAATGTGCCCCCACGGCCATGTCAGGGACAGGAGGAGGACCTCATCCTGACATGAGCAAAGTCAAAGACCCGATTCTTTTAGACCGGATAGGGGGAGAGGTCTTGTAGCACCGTAACGCGCCCCCACAACCAAGCCGGGAATGGGAGGAGAACCTCGCCCTAGCTCGAGCAAAATGGAAGGCCCGGACTCCTACGGGAGTCGGACCCCGTTCACGACGTCAAGGAAGACTCCACCCGGACTCCTACGGGAGTCGGGCTCCGCACGCGACGCCAAGGAAGACCCCACCCGGACTCCTATGGGAACTGGGCTCCCCCCGCGACTTCTGCAGCAAGGGCTGGTGGCGGCGAAACCCGACCGCCCAACAAGGTCGGATGAAAGGAAAAAGCCCCTCAGCGGCACCTCCTCGCTTCTATGCAACCCCATGAAAAGCGGGGGGAGGGCCCTCACTCTGAGTAGAAGAGGAAAATTAAAAAGGAAGGATGGCAAACTATGACAGAAACAGATGAAGGATGAACCGCACCAAAAGACCTAAAGGACTTCATCCCAACTAAAACGGGGAGTTCCTACCGAACACCCCCGGCCTCTAAAAAGACTCTCGACACCGGTTAGGAAGGCAGCGACATCCCCGAGGTAATGCAGAGCCCGGACGGCCAGGCTCGGGCTTGCGGACATGTGCGACGAGAAAGGCGAGCTAACGCATCGACGACCGGGCGCCCCCCCCCCCCGACGACGACTACGTCAGACAGGTCAAACGACAAGAAAAGTTCGATGGACGGCAATTTAGTGCAATGCGCGGACGAGGTAACACAAAACACCCTTTTCATTCTATTTCCGATAAACACGCTACAAAGTCCGGAAGGCCAAGGGAAGAAAGGCAAAACGACAAAAAGGAAAGTAAATACATGAAAGACAGAAAGACGAAAAGAGCTCTAAGGAGGCCCTGCTCCCTCCGACTTAGAATTATCTACTCCATCCCTTAACCAGGACTGCCTTAGATTCTCAATTTCTTCTTCTAGCTCTCCCCTTTTCTGCAGCGCGTCTTGGAGCGCCCGATGAAGTCGCTGGCTCTCGGCCTCCACCTCTCGACGCCTCTTCCTCAAGACCTCGGATTCTGCCTCCACGTCCGCGACGGCCCGCTGCTCAAGTGCCAGTTGGATCTTCAGTTGTTGCAGCTCAGCTGTCTTTTTTCCGAGGGAGACAGAAATCCCCTCAACGGTGCCTCTTAGGGCTTGGAGCTCTTCAGAATCTTGGACGGAAGTAAGCTGTGCCCTACTAGCCAGCTGCCTCTGGAGACGGACGACTTCGTCGGCCGCCGTCCTGAACCTCCCTTTATATTCTTCCACCTGCCTGCGCCAGCTAGCCCGATGCACGTCATGGCTCACCTCGGCATCCTGAAGCTGCTGCTGAAGGTCGAAGACCTTCTTCGATCACTTTTGATCATCGTCGACCCGAGCCAAGAGCCGGGATGAATTTCCTTCCAGCTGGCCGATCTTCCCCTTCACAGCTGACAATTCCACCTTGAGGGCGCTGATCCTGGCGGCCTGGGCCCAAATTCGGTCGCTGGCGCTCTTCTTGCATTCCTCGAGTTCCTTCGCGAAGTCCGCCTTCCTCCGGCTATACTCCATGATCCCCTTCACATGGAGATTCCGAAAGTGGGTGGCCTCAGCGGTGGCTTCAGAATGACCTTCTCTCAATCTGCGGAGCTCGCCTTCCGTCTTCTTTAACTTCTTTGTCAGGTGGAGGACCTCCTTTTTCAGCCCCTGGATCGTCGATTTCAGCGGGACCCCCAAGGGCAGGGGGAGTGCTTCTGCAGGGCACTGCCATCGGAAGGCAAAAGCGTCAAAGCACGACTCATTGCGGGAAGAAGAGCAGGGAAAAGGAGGGGAGGAGGAGAAACCGCCCACAACAAGAAATTCAACTTTATTGATTGGATGATTTTTGAAGACAAACAGAAAAAAAAAATTACGACGAAGTAAAGGTACAAGATCGGAGGTCTCAGACCTCAGGGGCGGGGGTTGGAGAATTCGGCGTCTCCGGCAAGGGGGCTGCGACAGCAGTGACGGCTGGCGAGGGACCGGTCTCGTCTTCAGACTCCTCGCCTAAGAAGCTGAGGTCGAGCTCTGAAAATTTTCTGGCCACCTTATCTTGGCAAAGCTCGAACCCCCTTATGAACGCCTCCTGGCCAAATTGGACCTTCAGGTCCCTCATCTCCGCGGAGGCCTTGAATTCCTCTACCGCAAGGGCTCTGACCTCCGAGACCAAGATCGGAGTTTGCTCGATCAAGTTGGCGACCTCGGCCTCCGCCTTTCTCGCTGATTCCTCCAAGGTCCACCTCTCCTCCTCCCGGGCCCGTTTCTCTCTTTCCAGGGCCTCCTGGAGGGCGACTACTTCGACCGTCTTTGCTTGGAGGCGAGCAACCTCGGCCTGACAGCGTTCCTCTATCTGGAGGATGTCCCTCCTCGCACGGTTCACCGCCTCGATATAGGCGAGGAGCTGGTGCCCAATCTGCGAGGGCAGCTAGAGAATTAGAACAAAGGCCGAATAGCCATGTAAATGAAGAGTCACTTACCTCAAGGAAGGACCCCAAAGAGTCCCAGGCCCGCTGCTCAGGATCGGCGCGGTCGATCCTCTCAACGACGTCAGGCAGAATGTAACCGTCGATCAACCGCCTGATCAAGTCCCTATCATTGAAGGGATTCTTCGACCCCTCTTCAGAGCAGAGGGACTCGTCCGCGGCAGTTCGGCGGCTACTCGCCCTGCGGGCCACCGATTTCCTTCTTTTCCTCTCGACTATGGGCGCCTCCGTGGAGCGAACCCCCGAAATGGGGGCCCCGGCCGGCGGACTCCTCGAGGAGGCCCGGGGGGCCGTCGGCTCGGCATCCGAGGGAATGTCAATGGCCGGGGCCGCCTGGACGGGTGCTGCTAAGCTCGACTCCTCCGCCCTGGCCCTCTTCACCGATCCGGAGGTCGCAGCACCCTTTCTCTTGTGGGCCCTAAGGCCTCTGGTAAGCATCCGCGCTGCTTCGGTATCCATTCCTAAAAAAAAAAAAAAAAAAAAGGAGAAAAAGAGAGAGAGAAAAGGAAAGAAGAAAAAGAAGCAAACCGATCAATCAAGAGTCAAAAAAAAAAAAAAAAGAGAGAGAGAAAGAAGAAAGAAAGAAAGAAACAGAGGGGAAAAAGAGAGAGGAAAAGAAGAAGGGCGTGAAAGGAGAAGATAAGGTAAAAGATGAATACTCGCTGGATCCTGGGGACTCAGGCCGATGTTGAAAAGAAATTGCTCCCTCAGAAGATTGGGAAGGGAAGGAGTAGAGTAAGCTAGAAGCTTCCGGGCAGCCTGGAGGTCATCCTCCCCCAGGCTGGGGGCCCGGCGGACAGAATCCCTCAGAGAGCCCCAAGGGGGCAGACCCAGTCTCAAGGTCGGGCAGTGGACGAAGAGGTATTTCCCCTTCCAATTGTGGATTGAAGAAGGGGCGCCTTTCAGCAACCCCTTCTTGTCGAACTGGGGGGAGAAGTACCACCAGTCCTTCACCGAAAGATGGCGCTTGAAAGTATAGAAGTGCCTAAACAGGGAGAGGGACGGTTGGACCTCGACTACATGGCAAAGGGAGAGAAATCCTATCAAAAATCTAAAAGAATTCGGGGCCACGGAAGCCAAGGAGATGTCTAAGAAATGGAAGAGGGCAACGACAAAGGAAAAAAGCGGAAGCCGGAGTCCGGCACGGAACGCTTCCTGGTACAGACAAAAATGACCAGGTGGGGGAGTGCTGGCCCGGTCAGAAGGGCCAGGCAGCTCCAGGTCGTACTCCGGAGGAACTCCATACCGAACCCTTATCAGAAGGAGTTCCTCCGAGATCAGGAAACATGGAATGGCGCCTGGTGCAAAAACTGAGCGGGGCCCAGCCCCAGACGCAGGTTCGTCTACGGAGCGGGGGACCTGGGGGTTTGAGGCGGATGAGCTCCCAGAGCTGCAGGGAGCGGAAGAGCTGGACGACATTTTCGGGTAGTTTCGAAGGAGGGCTCTAGAAGTCCCTAAGAAGACGGACAAGATGGGAAACGAGAGGCCACAGGAAACTAACTCGGAGGGATGCTAAAAAGATAAATAAATAATGACAGAGAAGAAGTCCTTAGGCAGTGGGAAGAAGGTTGGAGGTGCTGGAACCAACATATATCACTCTGAGGGACCAGAGGGACGGAGACAGGGACGATTTGGAAGACACCTACGGCTCGAGAAGATGCCCACTGAAACAGGGCTCTCGAAGAAAAGGCAGACACCGATAGAAATGCTGGAACGAGGCAGGACACTTAAAGGTGGGAGGACGGGTTTAAATAGACCCTGGGATCCGACGCCATAATGATCACGAATCCCCCCAAGCCAGTCCGCACCCGACACGTATCCCACTCCCCCTGGCAGGCGGCTAAAAGCGGCTGACGGTTGGCAGGACTATTATTGCACCGTACCTGGGCCAGTGTACCTGTGGGAATTTCGAAGAGTCTCTTCGTATCGCCCCAATTCGAAAAGACTCCGGCACGCACGCAATTAATGCCAAAATATCTGGGGGCGGCAGTGTGCAGGCTTCGAGGGGATGGTTTCGGCTGTGCCCATCTCTCTGTACTTCCTTCGTTCGAAATTCAAACTCGGAAGTAGGGGGACTGGTGTTGGGTATAAAATACCCACAGCCGAGGTCTTCGACAGAATCAACTCCAGACGGACTTCGTCCGGACTCCTACGGGAGCCGGACTCCGCCGACAACTTCAACTGCAAGTGGACTCCGCTCGGACTCCTACAGGAGCCAGGCTCCATCCTCAACGTCAAATGCAGGTAAGCCCTGTCCGGCCTCCTATGAGAGCCGGACCTCGCCTTTGACTTAATTGCAGGAAGACTCCGTCCGGACTCCTACGGGAGCCGAGCTTCGCCCTCGACTCCAACGACTGCAGACGGACTTCGTCCGGACTCCTACGGGAGCCGGACTCCGCCGACAACTTCAACTACAAGTGGACCCCGCCCGGACTCCTACAGGAGCCGGGCTCCGTCCTCAACGTCAACTACTGGTAAGCCCTGTCCGGACTCCTACGGGAGCCGGACCTCGCCTTTGACTTAATTGCAGGAAGACTCCGCCCGGACTCCTACGGGAGCCGAGCTTCGCCCTCGACTCCAACGACTGCAGACGGACTTCGTCCGGACTCCTACGGGAGCCGGACTCCGCCGACAACTTCAACTGCAAGTGGACCCCGTCCGGACTCCTACAGGAGCCGGGCTCCGTCCTCAACATCAACTGCTGGTAAGCCCTGTCCGGACTCCTACGGGAGCCGGACCTCGCCTTTGACTTAATTGCAGGAAGACTCCGCCCGGACTCCTACGGGAGCCGAGCTTCGCCCTCGACTCCAACGACTGCAGACGGACTTCGTCCGGACTCCTACGGAAGCCGGACTCCGCCGACAACTTCAACTGCAAGTGGACCCCGCCCGGACTCCTACAGGAGCTGAGCTCCGTCCTCAACGTCAACTGCTGGTAAGCCCTGTCCGGACTCCTACGGGAGCCGGACCTCGCCTTTGACTTAATTGCAGGAAGACTCCGCCCGGACTCCTACGGGAGCCAAGCTTCGCCTTCGACTCCAACGACTGCAGACGGACTTCATCCGGACTCCTACGAGAGCCGGACTCCGCCGACAACTTCAACTGCAAGTGGACTCCGCCCGGACTCCTACAGGAGCCAGGCTCCGTCCTCAACGTCAACTGCAGGTAAGCCCTGTCCGGCCTCCTACGGGAGCCGGACCTCGCCTTTGACTTAATTGCAGGAAGACTCCGTCCGGACTCCTACGGGAGCCAAGCTTCGTCCTCGACTCCAACGACTGCAGACGGACTTCGTCCGGACTCCTACGGGAGCCGGACTTCGCCGACAACTTCAACTGCAAGTGGACTCCGCCCGGACTCCTACAGGAGCCGGGCTCCGTCCTCAACGTCAACTGCAGGTAAGCCCTGTCCGGCCTCCTACGGGAGCCGGACCTCGCCTTTGACTTGATTGCAGGAAGACTCCGCCCGGACTCCTACGGGAGCTGAGCTTCGCCCTCGACTCCAACGACTGCAGACGGACTTCGTCCGGACTCCTACAGGAGCCGGACTCCGCCGACAACTTCAACTGCAAGTGGACCCCGTCCGGACTCCTACAGGAGCCGGGCTCCATCCTCAACGTCAACTGCTGGTAAGCCCTGTCCGGACTCCTACGGGAGCCGGACCTCGCCTTTGACTTAATTGCAGGAAGACTCCGTCCGGACTCCTACGGGAGCCAAGCTTCGCCCTCGACTCCAACGACTGCAGACGGACTTCGTCCGGACTCCTACGGGAGCCGGACTCCGCCGACAATTTCAACTGCAAGTGGACTCCACCCGGACTCCTACAGGAGCCGGGCTCCGTCCTCAACGTCAACTGCAGGTAAGCCCTGTCCGACCTCCTACGGGAGCCGGACCTCGCCTTTGACTTAATTGCAGGAAGACTCCGCCCGGACTCCTACGGGAGCCAAGCTTCGCCCTCGACTCCAACGACTGCAGACGGACTTCGTCCGGACTCCTACGGGAGCCGGACTCCGCCGATAACTTCAACTGCAAGTGGACTCCGCCCGGACTCCTACAGGAGCCGGGCTCCGTCCCCAACGTCAACTGCAGGTAAGCCCTGTCCGGACTCCTACGGAAGCCAGACTTCGCCTTTGATTTAATTGCAGGAAGACTCCGCCCGGACTCCTACGGGAGCCGAGCTTCACCCTCGACTCCAACGACTGCAGACGGACTTCGTCCGGACTCCTACGGGAGCCGGACTCCGCCGACAACTTCAACTGCAAGTGGACCCCGCCCGGACTCCTACAGGAGCCGGGCTCCGTCCTCAACGTCAACTGCTGGTAAGCCCTGTCCGGACTCCTACGGGAGCCGGACCTCGCTTTTGACTTTAATTGCAGGAAGACTCCGCCCGGACTCCTTCGGGAGCCGAGCTTCGCCCTCGACTCCAGCAATTGCAGACAGACTTCGTCCGGCCTCCTATGGGAGCCGGACTCCGCCGACAACTTCAACCGCAAGGGGGACTCCGCCCGGACTCCTACGGGAGCTGGGCTCCGTCGCTAACTTCGATTGCCGGTAAGATCCGTCCGGACTCCTACGGGAGACGGACTTCGCACTCGACTTTAGTTGCAGGGGACTCCGCCCGGATCCCTACAGGAGCCGGGCTCCGCCCGTGACTTCAACTCCGAGAGGACTCCGCCCGGACTCCTACGGGAGCCGAACTCCGTCATCAGCTCCGACCACTGCCGAGCTTCAGCCGACGGATCTGCACTCCCAGGCCACAATAACGACCATGATTCTGCTCCACTTCCTGCGGCGGATTCCGCGCCGCTCCATCATTCCCTGACAGGCCGCAGTAACGGTCACAGCACTGCCCCACTCCCTACGACGGATCCCGCGCAGCTCCATTACTCCCTATAAACACTTTGCACAAAGATAGAAACATCCAAACTACACGCCCTCAAACCTAATACATTATTTATACGAGAATAGAAAGCAGATACACTACATAGTTATTAGATAAATTCCCATAGACACCTAGACGTATGCACTAGGGGGGAGCAGGATCATCTTCTTCATTCATGCATGTCGCCTGAGCTGGACCCTCACCTCAAGCGGCGCCGCCATCTCGGACGACAGCCTGAGAACCTCTGATAGATCGACGCCTTTCGCTTCCGACGGCAGCCATTCATAGTCATGAAGCAGGGAAGCCATCCAGAAGCTGACTGTCCTCATCGCCAGCCCCTTGCCGGGGCAGCTTCTCCTTCCTGACCCAAACGGTGCGAGCCGGAGATCGGTCCCCATCACCGAGAACTCCACTTCCATGTCTCCATCCTTGCTCAGAAACCTCTCAGGCTTGAACTCCAGAGGATCCTCCCAGATATCAGGATCGCGGCATATTGCCCATATGTTCACCATGGCAGTCGTGCCGGAAGGAACAAGATGGCCGTCGACAAGGGTGTCGGATATTGCAAGGCGACTCCAGGATTGGAGCGGGCCTGGTGGGTGCATCCTGAGAACTTCTTTCAGTAAGGCTTGCAAGTATACCAGTCTCGGTGCATCAGTTTCAGTCACCCGCCGGCGCCGGGAAGTCCCGACGACATGATCGAGCTCTTGGTGGACCTTGGCTTGGATGTGTGGGTGGAGGACAACTCGAGCCAGTGTCCACTCCATCAACACTGCCATTGCATCCGTCCCTCTAAATATCATCTCCTACATTTGTGACACCGATCATCATAAAACAGTAGTTAAGCAAAATAATCATGTATTTTTCTTTTTATTGATTATAAGATCAAAGAGATATGCTTGTAATTACTAGTCAGAATTAGAACTATATATTCTTAATCTGTTAAACAGGATGTTTCATTACCCGTCAGTTATGTACGAAGTAAGGAATAGGGGATGTTCAAATGTTTCTCTTAGTGTAGTATATTTGGTTGGAAAGAAAGTTGCTCGGAAAGATAATTTTTCTTGAGAAATCTGATTTTTTGATTATTTGTTTCATAAAAAAAATTGATAAGTAAGAAAAAATTATAACTGGTTTTCTATAGAATTTTATTTCTTTCTCATAGAGAATGTTATTCATCCTTTTGCATACGTGGCTTTAGTTGCAACCAAACATGGCAGCGTATATGTTTTTAGACTGCTCACCCATAGAATGGCAACCATGTCAGAGTCTGACAGGCCCTCACTTTCCTGCAGGGAGATCAATATATCAACAAAGTCCGGTGCTGTTGTTCTTCCACCAGTTACCGTAGCTCGGTGCTCTTCAATTATCGGATACAATAAACTATATGCCTTATTGACGAGATTTGAGCATCTGGACCGGATTTTCTGAATGTCGAGGCCAGCAAGAAGTGGGAAATGATCAGACCAGTTCTTCCTCCCGAGCAGGTCGTAACCTTCCTCCACCATGCAAAGAAGTTCTTCAATCTCCTCGCTTGCCGAGCACAACTCATACGTCTTACCGAACACAAACTGCATGATGTAGCACAGCAAGGACCGCCGCAGAATTCTTCGAACTTGTACATCTCTATGGGTGCTTCTCCGAAGAGCAGCTGTCATTTGGTCGGCGATGTGGGAGCGGTGAGGAGAGAAGTCATCGACTTGCTTGGGGGAGAAGAGGTGGGTGGCGGCGATCCGGCGGAGGGTACGCCAGTAGGTGCCATAGGGGGCGAAGCCGATAGCGCGGTGGAACATGAGGCCGTAGGCTGCTTCAGTAGGGGAACGGTCGGCGAACGCCGGACTGTTGAGGATCTCCTTGGCGACATCGGGGTGGGAGGAGATGATGGCTCGGGTCTCGCCTATGGAGAAGGCCATGAGTCTCTTTGCACCAAGACAGGTGGCGGCGGTGGCTAGACGGCGGTGGGCGAGGCCCGACATGAGGCCCATGCTCCCCACGAAAGGGAGGCCCGTGGGGCCGGGTATCGTCATCGAGGCGGTGGAGTTTGTCTTCCTCATCCAGTACTTCCCCCAGGCAGGGCCGCCAGGGAAGGCCCAGTGGAGAAGGGAGTTGGCTAGCCATGCCAGAATGGCAAGGATGGCAATGGAAAAGAGAGTGAGTGCAATCGAAGATGATGAAGAAGAAGGTGATGACGGGCCTTTTAAGATGTTTGGAGATAGGGTTAAGGGCAGGATCCACCATCTCTCCACAGAGGTTTCCATGATCGGCAAAGCAAAGGAAAGCCTTGATATGGAAGAGTTTGGAGCTGAGTTTTTGCGTGAGCGATCCAGTGGAGGCTCCTCCTATTTGTAGCACAAATGGAGGCTGGAGAGAAGTTTCAACCTGGATCCTAACTTTCCGGGGTTGTATACTGGATCCAGCACGGAGTATTTCTTTACCTGACACGTGTCCAATTCTTATCACAAATGCCACTTGGTTTAAGGCCTCAAATTTTGTATATTAGGGCGCACAGATGCAGCCGCTACTTCGAGTATTGGTTTGATGTAATTGATAGGTACGTCGTAACTAAACTTACCCATAACATCCCACTTGTGTAACGTGGAGAGCAAGTTGTGGGGACTGATGCTGCAATAGTGACATCCGAATTACATCATAATTGAGTTGAGTTCCATGAACCAGTCACGTATGCAAGCAAACAGCTGTACATAAATATACTTATTTTTTTAATGATATCTTTAGACTTCTATCCAAATAAAAAATATCGATCACTTGCGTCTCTAAACCAAGTTCTTGGACAAGGTTGTTACGCTTGAATTGATCGTTTTTCCCTTTTTCTTTTGTTCATTAAGTGCTGAGTGGAGACATGTCGAATTCTACAACAAAATTTCATTGGAGGCAGCTTATTTATCGTGATTAATTATTAAGGTTAGTTGGCACTGAGGCGGCCTGTCCTTTTTAGATGACAAGGAAATAAATAGAGTAATGTTGGCTGACAGTGGTCACAGTGTATATGCTCCTATAAAAATATGGCCTCGCCAATGTCCTTCGTGAGCCCCTGGGAATATGTTGGCAGGCTGCTCCCGCATTTAACTTGTGGCATGGACTATTAGAATAAAGACCACAGAGACATGTACGATAAAACACACACACACACACACACACACATATATATATATATATATATATATAGAGAGAGAGAGAGAGAGAGAGAGGAATACCAGTGGATGGTCCATGATGCTTCGCACTTTAATTAAGACGAGGAGTACAATATCCGTGGTTGGTGAGAAAAGACTCGGGCCTCTCAAAGTCGTCGAGAAGGGTATTTTCAAAAGAGTTGTTCCAGACGCATGAGGAGTCACGTGAAATGCGATGGAACCGGTAGTCGGATGATTGAAGAGAACGACCAACGAGGAGAAGCGGCGGAGATTGGCCCAAGCCAAGCGGTTTAGAAAAGTTTAGTGGAAGGAATAGGAAGATTCTGTTTGTTTTTGCCAGGGTGCACTGCACCATTGGGTCTAGCTCATGCGGACCCTTATGGTCAAAAAAATAACAAAAAAATAAAAATAAATAGAAGGAAATCTGTCGGGTTAGGAAGGAAGTCCAATTTTAGCCGCAAAATTTCCATCGGAGTACTCTTCTTCTTCCTTTCATAGTTTTAGGGTTTGGCTTACCTTCCCTAAAAGCAGTACTTTTATCTGATTTTTTTTTTTTTAGTCTGACTTGCCGTTGGCTATTATGTACTCAAAGATCGTACTGAAAGAAATCTAATTTTTCATCCTTGTCTGATTTAGTCATTCTTGATTGCCTTGGGGAGCTGCCATCCTGGATATATAGAAGATTTTGAAAGAGATCTATTGAGATATCCTGTGAGATGACCTTTGTATCTTCAACCACTGTATACCTCAATTTCATGGGCATAGTATCTGAGAGGACGGTCTATTGTAATCCCTATTTTTTTTTTTTGATAGTGGATTTTATGTGAAGTTGCCTCATGATTTTTTTTTTCCTCCAGAGAGGATTTTTCACAAAAATATATCTTGATGTTTGTTCTCTTGCTCAAATTCTATTTGTTTTATTTTTGTTGTGATTGGCTCATGTACGAGGCCAGACGCAGCGTGGGGAAAAATTTTTTTTTTTGCCAACCTTGTGCGGGAGCCGATCACTATGGATGGTGCGTGCAGAGCTGTACCATCTGCGATGCACAAAATATTTCTCTTTTTCTTAAAGATGTTGCAGGGCTTGGTGTATTTTATCTGATTTGATCTAGATTAACCTAGCCCACAAGATAGGTGGCATATCTTTCATGCATGTTTAGGGGTACAAACGAGTCAAGCTGCTCGCTAATTGAGCTCGTATATATATACATACAAATATACATACATACATACATGGGTAGACTAGGATAAGATTAATCGAATTTGGGCTCAGATCCAATCTGTTCAAAATTGGACAATAGATAATCTACATCGATTATGCAGCAATTGGATGTGATCTACTCTGCATATCTAAAATTATATGATTTGGAGATCTTAACCTACGCATTTGGTGATTAAAAAATATATATAATTTAATTTTATTTAGACTGTCCAATTTTTGACGACTTGATGCATAAGTTAGAGATCTCTAAATCATATGATTTTTTGTGTGTAAGTAGTTTTAAGGTAGTAAATGATATTTAATAGCTTAGATTATTGATGTAGGACTCTTATTATAGAGTTTTGATCATACTAGATCTGAGTTCAAATTTGATTAACCTTATTCTAACTTGACTCTCTCTCTCTCTCTCTCTCTCTCTCTCTCTCTCATTTGTAATCTAGTAGCTGGTGCACCCTATATTTGTTACATCCATTGTTTGACCCATAACATTGGGTTACATGACTATAGCTCGATGTTGAGTTAGTATCCATTTATGAAAAATATTTTTTAAAAGAAATATATATAAATATATACATATACATACATACATACATACATACATACACACACATATATATGTATATATATATATTTGCTTTGAGATTTGATGGAGATTAAGCTTCTTGCCTAGCCAATATTATGTTTTAAGTTGCTCTTGGATTATTTATTTATTTGGCATGCTTTTTGTCGGTTGCAAAGCATCATGTTGCTTATTGAGCTATGTATAGTTATTATTTTTTATTTTTAAATCTAAAATCATGAATTGTGCTGGGTTTGTAATAAAGAATGCAAGCGCTAAGTATTTAAGTATATCTAAACCTAATGAGAACAGAAAAGTTAAACAAAAATGTCACTACAAACAAGTTTTGTAATAATTACATAAAGTTGATCATATGCGTGACATACATGCTGAAACATACAGGGCAGTTTTGTTGTGTAGTCATGTAGACGAAAACTTGAGTGAGCTTTTGAATAGGATCTCCGAGTCTGCAAGCTGGATTGTTGACTTCCAGCTTGACAATGAAACACCCATCCAACAAGGAACTTAAGTGATCGGATCTAGATCAGGTAATACTTGAGTATGATCATAGAGTGTTAAGCAATCATATTGGGTAGCTAGTATCATATTTTATAATCTGTTCTTTTTAAAATTTTCCAAGAAGGGATACTTGAAATTATATATTATGTTGGTTATTTCTTGGGCATTAGAAAATGGAAAGGTTTTGGCTTGAACTAGTGGTGATCAACTTGTGATGGAGGTGGGCACTAGGGGAGCAACCATGTGAATCAAGCCCGACATGAGCGCGAATGATAGAGACTGTTTAATTTCCCAGTGCATCCATTCATATAATGAGGTCATCACATAATAATTAATCAAAATGATGATGATCCTGAAAATGATCTTAATTATAGCATGTGCACAAATACAATTTGAATTAATGAAGAGAGATTTCTTATGGATCATAACACAAGATGGCATATCCCTTGAAGCTTCCTCGTATCTATGCTATATTGCGAAGGAGAAGTTGAGTCCTTGGTTTTCTGATGATACTATCACTGGTAATTTAAGTAAAACTTCATGTCAATAAAAATATTTTGAATAATATATTAGTATGATTATGAAAAAAACCATGTCCACTTGTAGAATTACCTCTTTTATTTTTTTCTCTGAGTGGTATATCTCATTTTGTAAACCTTCCACTTGGACGCATTTGATCTGGTTATATTTCTTGGATATATATTTTGATTCTAAATGTATATTTGTATAAGCCCACTGAGGATTGAATATTGATCCTATATTGTTGTAGTTTGTTAGGATTTGATGCCTCGAGATTCAGCTCACATTGAGCCCATAGCGAGGTTCACGGCAAAAAACGGAGTCCAACGAGATCAAGATCACCTGAAACGGAGCTCGGATGGAGGAGATACGAGCTTTTGAAGTCAGCACGAGAATCGAGGCGGTGGAGGACCGCCGGCGACCGGCGACCGGCGGCGGGCGGCAGCAGCGCGGCCGCAGACGGCGGCGCGCGGGACGCGCGACCCAGGCCTGCACGGGATGCGCGACCCAGGCCCACGCGGGACGCGCGACCCAGGCCCGCGGCCCCTTTGCGCCGGTCCACGGCGGGGCCTGTGGACCGCGTGGGCGTTTCCCATGCGTTTCTCGCGGTCCACGGCACTATTCCGTAGACTGGAGTGCGATCCGACGGCCCAGGTGACTCCCGGTCTTGATCCGACGGTTTGGGACGTGATTTGGATTGATTAAGGAGTCCTAATCATGATCTAAGTCGTGATTAAGGTTATAAAAGGCCCTGTACACAGATAACAGGGTGTGGGGTTTGGTTTTTTGCACCGTACGAAGTTCGTACGAACCCGAGAAGAGAGAGGGAGGCGAGAGTGCTGAGAGAGAAGGAGCAGGAGGCTCCTGGACAGCGGTGGCCAGGCTCTTCAGGGGTTCAGGGGGGTCTCCAAGAGAGAGAGAGCTTTTGTGAGGAAAACTTCAGGTGAGAAAGAATTGGGTGTACAAGGGTTGAGGGTGAGGTCTCCTCTTGTAAAATTTTCTTTTCATAGTGAAGTTTGCATGCCTCGTGGAGGCGAGCCCTTTTGTGGCTGATCCACGTATTTTGATTGTTTTTTCTTTTATTTTGTTTCTTCTTTCTTCCTGCTGCATCGCGTGGTACTGAAAAAGTCTTGGGAGGTGGTGTCTTGGCCAGACATACACCCAACAAGTGGTATCAGAGCAAGGAGGTACAAGGACGCAGATTGCAGCGGTGGTGAGCAAGACTGAAGATGGAGAAAACAGGAACAATCAAGATAGAGATCAACAAGTTCGATGGTAAGAGCAATTTCTCCTTGTGGCAGGCAAGGGTGAAGGACGTGCTCATCCAACAGGGGTTGATCGATGCTCTCTTGTGCGATGAGAAGTCGACCACCATGGAGGTGCAGGATTGGAAACGGCTACAGATGCAGGCGGTGAGTACCATCCGCATGTACCTGACGGATGAGGTGGTGATCCATGTGCTGAGCGAGACTTCCCCGACAGTGCTGTGGTCGAAGCTCGAGGAGTTGTCCATGACGAAGTCTCTCACCAACACACTTTTCCTCTGGAGGCAGTTTTACCAACTGCGGATGACTGAGGGACAGAGCGTGTAGGAGCATTTGAGCCACTTCCAGAAGATCCTCACCGACCTTCTCAGCGTTGGCGAGAACGTTGAGGAGAAGACCAGGGCACTGGTTTTGCTGGCGTCGCTTCCTTCTTCGTACGAGTCCTTGGTGACTACTCTTCTAGTGGGGAAGAGCACTATCAAGATGGACGAGGTCACCGCGGCGATACTCCAGAATGAGGTTCTCAGGAGGGAGAATCTAGCTTCGAGCTTAGGTGGCGATAGCTCAGTTTTGGTGGCTTCTGGAGGTGCAGGAGACGGTAGACGGAGCAACAGGAGATCGCAACGAGGGCGTTCTAAGTCCAGGAGGGACTTGAGCAAAACTAGGTGTTACCGGTGTGAAGAGTTGGGACATCTAGCCAGAGATTGTCCTCAACTGAAAAATCGGACGGTGGCTGCTGTAGCGACGGCCGGCAGTGATTCAGATGGAGATATCCTGGAGATATCTGATGAGGTATCTACTTCTTCCCAGCAGTGGATATTAGATTCTGCATGCCCGTATCATATATGTTGCAGAGAGGAGCAGTTTGACTTCCTGAAGAACAGTGAGAGCACTGTATATCTGTCGGATGGATCGAGCTGTGCGATCAGAGGCATTGGGACGGTCAGCTGGAGGGCACATGACGGTGCAGTGAGGAGATTGGGGGAGGTCCGATACATACCCGATTTCAGATGAAATCTTATCTCACTTAGCAGACTGGATTCGAGAGGCTACAGGACGGTAGCTGGTGGAGGAATCCTGAGGGTGCTACGCGGCAATAGGATTGTGCTGGAGGGGAAGAAAGGGAGCAGAGGACATTATTACCTGGCAGGGAGCCCAGTGCGAGGTGAAGCTTTGGGAGCCAGGCGGAGCCCAGAGCGAGGTGGAGCTCCAGGAGGCGGATCGGGCACGAGACAGGAGACTCGGGAGGACGAGAGGCGACGTTGCAAGGTGAGATTCCTATTACCGCAGGATGATGCCCCGAGCAGGTCTCAGGTCAGGATGAGCACAGCATACGACGGAGATGGGATCGAGCAGCCTGGCTCGACTCCCATATTTGGCCATCCATGATCAGCAGGCGATTGCCCCAGGGCATGGGGGCGAGGAGATCCAGAAGCTCTCGGAGTTTGGAGGAGGCCAAATATCGAGTCAAGGTGGAGATTGTTAGGATTTGATGCCTCGAGATTCAGTCCACATTGAGCTCACAGCGAGGTTCACGGTGAAAAATGGAGTCCAACGAGACCAAGATCACCTGAAACGAAGCTCGGATGGAGGAGATACGAGCTTTTGAAGTCGATACGAGAATCGAGGCAGCGGAGGACCGTCGGAGACCGGCGGCGGGCGGCAGCGGCGTGGCCGCAGACGACGACGCGAGGGATGCGCGACCTAGGCCCGCGCGGGACGCGCGACCCAGGCCCGCGGCCCCTTTGCGTCGGTCCACCGTGGACCGGGTGGTCCACGGCGGGGCCTGTGGACCACGTGGGCGTTTTCTACGCATTTCTCACGGTCTACGGTACTATTCCGTGGATCGAAGCGCGATCCGATAGCCCAGGTGGCTCCCGGTCTTGATCCGACGGTCTGAGACGTGATTTAGGTTGATTAAGGAGTTCATGATCTAAGTCGTGATTAAGGTTATAAAAAGTCCTGTACACAGATAACAGGGTGTGGAGTTCGGTTTTTTGTGCCGTATGAAGTCCGTACGAATCCGAGAAGAGAGAGGGAGGTGAGAGTGCTGAGAGAGAAGGAGCAGGAGGCTCCTGGACAGCGGTCGCCAGGCTCTTCAGGGGTTCAGGGGGGTCTCCAAGAGAGAGAGAGCTTTTGTGAGGGAAACTTCAGGTGAGAGAGAATTGGGTGTATAAGGGTTGAGGGTGAGATCTCCTCTTGTAAAATTTTTTTTTCATAGTGAAGTTTGCATGTCCCGTGGAGGCGAGTCCTTTTGTGGCTGATCCACGTATTTTGATTGTTTTTTCTTTTGTTTTGTTTCTTCTTTCTTTCTGCTGCATCGCGTGGTACTGAAAAAGTCTTGGAAAATGGTGTCCTGATCAGATACATCCAACATAGTTAAAGAGGAGCAATCCTTCAAGAACTCGGCCAATGTAGAAGCTGCAAAAACTGTAGTTTTCTATATTCAATGCAATCTACAGGATATGGTGGTGCATGTACATATGCATCATGCATGTATTGCTCTTAGTGGATGACTAAATATATGGTAGGAATGACTCACTTAACACATCACAGTGTGAGAAAGGTTTTTAATTAATCTTTGAAGTCTTCTTTGTATAATTGACAAATTTCTCTTATTTTACGTACAACCTTATCTACTTCTTATCATGATGCGTTCATTAACTCACCCTAGATGGTATTCCTTATTTTATTCATTTGGTTTTCTATATATATAAAACTTCGATAAACCATTGTGGCCGTAGGAAAATAAGTATAACAATTTAAACTAAGCCAGAAGATTGAGCCAATTGATTTAGTTGGTAAAATCTTTGTAACTTTGTGTATGTCCCACCCTTAGTTTGGCCGGACTCCCTCTCATCCTAGTTCTCAAAATAAAATAAAATAAAATAAAAAAGGGAAAAACAATAACCATGCCACATTGAGCTGAGTACATATGTTTGTGGTCCACTTTGGCACTTGCATCATAATATTGTTTTGCTAAATCACAAAATATAAACATCTATCATTTCCCTTGTCCTTTGTTTTGAACAATTTGAGATTATCATTCATGTTGACAAGTGAGCTGCAATGTTAATTTGTTGCAATAGTCAGTGCATACCAATGCTGTTATTTTCATAAATGAATTTTTGGAGCATCTTTAGTTATATCCTCTATGTGCTACATCCTTCACATATCTGTCCTTCAAAAATAAGACAGGAAAATTTATTAGTCGAAAATTCAAAATCTAACTTTCTCTTTCTTTTGGCTAGTCCTGGTATTTCTCACCTACTTAACTAATGCCACACTTTGAGCAAAATGAAACAACTGAAGGTGGTAATTGGAGAAAAAAACAAATCAGATATATATTATTGCATGGAGATTGGCCTGGCTCTTTTAGCCCACTCCCACCTGCCACCTTCATATTGAATACGACCATCTAATGACCAGTCTTTCTTATCGTTTGTATGATGTCCACAAATCAAGGACGCAACCCATTGCTTTGATCACGCTCCAGATAATTTATGGTAATGAGTGAGCATGTTATCCTTGGCTCCACCACATAATAAGCAAAATTTAGAATTTTGGCCTCGTGTACATGTCTTTCTTGTTTACAGTACAATTGATTATGAAATTGCTGGCGCTTGAACTTATCCACTGGTTGTGTTTGTTTATCTGATCATATTGTCTTTGATGATCATGTGTTTATTGTTATTTCCAATCAATCTATTTTCAGTCCCTTTTTTCAACCGCCAGTGGAAAGTACATGCATCAACTACCCAGATTTGTTAATCCAAAATATCCTCATCGTATATGATTTCTAGAGCCGTAGGATACCGCACAAATTGAAACAAATCATAAAGGTAACATCGTCCATGCTTAATATAGCCAACAACAAAGTACAAGCTAGAGTTTTGTTTCAACTCTACAAATTATTTATCTTAATCATTAGCATATGATTTATATGTATAAGATATCTATAATCATCCATGTGATCATGTTGGGATTCTTACTGAGTTGTTAGCTTATATCATCATGTATTGTTTTTCTTTTCAAAGTCATAAGATGTTTATTAAGGAATAGTTTGGGGATGATTCATAGAACAACATAGTAGTGTAATCCTAGTGCCATATGAACAACTAAACTGTATAGTTGAACAATTCTATTTTTTGTTAATCATGAAATTATTTAGTGGGTTCATCTAACTAATACATCTTTAATTTAAATTTTTAGCATTATTGAAGTTTTTTTTATTTTTATATGCCTTGCATGAGTCATGCTCCAGAGGTCAGTTGGCTGACTCGGTTAATAGATTGAGTGATAGAAAAGAGACACAAGGTGACCCATCATTATCA
The DNA here is from genome assembly GCF_000442705.2 of Elaeis guineensis. Lineage (NCBI taxonomy): Eukaryota > Viridiplantae > Streptophyta > Magnoliopsida > Arecales > Arecaceae > Elaeis > Elaeis guineensis. The sequence continues at coordinate 134,742,254 of NC_025996.2, forward strand.
TTGCTATGATTGTTGGGAATTGAAGTGTTCTAGATAGCCACATTAAGTTTTTTTTTGAAATCTACCTCCATGCATGTATCCGACATGCATCTTGTCCTTAACTTTCTACATTCATTGTCCCTTGACTTTCTAAATTCATCATTTCTGGACTCTCTACATCCATATCCTTGGTTTACTAGGTGTATTTTTGATTCATGCATGCATATGAATGACACAATTTTTCATTCAATGAATAATTTAGATTCATCTTGAAGAACATAAATACATTCAGATTATATTTCAAAATTAAATATAAATTAAGAAGATCAAGAGTATCTATTTAATTGGTTCATTGATAGGCAGAACCATGGAAAGTTTATATAAAGCACTCTTGGTCCCTCTCTCCACTCATGCATTCAATCAAGATTGGTCCATACGCATCATTAGGGACATCATAAAAGAGAGAGTTGGATAGAGAAGATCCAGATAGCCAAGATATTTGGAGAAGGAAGATCAAGATAGCAAAGACTTTCTTACTTTGGATATTCAAAGAACTCAAAAGACGGCGCCAATTTAACATAACTCAAAGGATCAAGGTATGTTTTACATATTTGTTAGATCTTGACCTTTTATTCTAAACACTATAAAAGTCTAACATTTGATATCAGAGCCAATGCTGCTCAATCGGATTTTTAATTTTGAAAATAAATTTATTAATATGATATTTTATTTTCTCCACATAAAGAGATTAGTAACTTTACATCATTGAACTTAATTTAACCGGAATTATTAATTTGGTATAAAATTTGTGGATGTGATAGTTTTTTTTTAAAAAAAATTGTTAGATTTTATGCAACCTTCATAAAAAGTTCATAACTTGGCTGGTGTGGCTGCCAAAGTGGCCTTACCACAAGGAATTATAAATTTTATTAAAGTTAATATAGTCGAATATTATATCAATTACATTTTTTGGTTGTGGCATAATAATTAACCCAAAGGATGATTATTATTTTACAATCATTCATGGGTTAGGGAAATATGATAAAACTTGGTTATCTTTTGACTTATATCCAAAAGCATAAGACAATCTTAATTATATTAAATTAACTTCTTAGCCCTATATGAGTGAATTAAATTCACTCATTGAGTGAACCAATGGCATATTGTGATTTTCATCCAAATGAGGGATTGCAACGATGCATTAGGTTGCTTACTAGAATTTTGTAATGGATTATGTGTGATTCTAGATTATAGCCATTAAACTCAGCATAATTGATAATTGGTGAGTATGTTTCTTTATTACAATGATGTCATCAGCTTCACTTTCTAGGCACTTGTCTAGCATACCAGAGTTAAATAGCTTTAACTTTTCAAATTGGAATGAACAACTTCTTATTACATTACACTATAAGAATATGGTGTATTAGTGATGGTAAACCAGCCATCACTAATAGAGATATTTACTGATCAATAATTATGATTGAAAAGAAAACCGTCATTAAAGGATCGAAGATCTATGAGTGACGGAATGTTTTGTTATTAGTGATGACAAAGCCGTCGCTATAAATCTTAAATTTTAAATATTTATTTATTTAATCTTTAGTAGTTATTAGCGACGTAGATTCGCTGTTGCTAATGCAGAGCCCTAAAAACCCCCTTTTCTGACTGATTTTTTTTCATTGTGCCCCCGCGTCCCCTGCTCTTCCCTCGCCTCCGATCCCTCTTTTTTCGTCACTGCACCGCTAGAACTGTGCCGGAGCCCCCATCCCTGCGCCGCCATCCCTGCATCAGATCTACCATCCTTGCACCAGATCCGCCATCCCCCGCATCGAATCCGCTGTCCCTGTGCCCTTGTCTCCCCTGTTCTTCTCTCGCCACATCGTCGGAAGCCTATCGGAGCCCTTATCCCTGCGCCCCAGTCCCCGCATCGGATCTATTATCCTCCGTGCTGGATTCACCATCCCCGCACCTTCGCCTCCCCCGTTCTTCTCCCGCTGTGCTGTCGAAAGCCTGTCGGAGCCCCTATCCCCATGGCCCAGTCCCTGCACCATCGTTTCTGCACCAGATCCACCATCCCTGCATTGGATCCACTATCTCCATGCCAGATCCGCCATCTCCATACCCTCATCGTCCTCCCTCACCGTTCTCTCCTCCCTTGGTGAGTATTAGCGATAACGACGGCGATGGTGACGGAGCCGTCGCCAAACGCCATTCCCTCCTCTTTCACTTTTTCTATTTAAATTTTAATTTATGATATTTATTTAAACTAATGGTGTTTGAATTTAATTTATGTATGGAATGCGCATCTCAGCCCTCCTCATTTGTAATGATGCTCGATATTTTGGAACCCCCAGGATGAAATTTGTCTGGATGCTTTATTGGGATGGTTGAGGGTACCACCTCCGTGGATGCCCTGACTCGATCCATCGATATGGAATCCATGATTCGGTTGTCTTGGGCAAGTCCCTGGTGCATGGATCGCATGGCCCGATCGTCCGGCGATCGAAGCCTGCCTATGGGGGATGCACGTCCCGATCCTCCCCATTTGCAATGCTGCTAGATACTTTGGAACCTCTATAGTGTGATTTGCCTAGATATCCTGTTGGGATGTGTGGGGCCACCTTCATAGCTGTGGCAGCTTGACCCATCGGCATGGGATTCACAATCCGACTGTCTTGGACGACAGTTCCTAGTGCGTAGGATGCGCAGTCTAGTCGTCTGGTGCACCCCAAGAATGTATACATAGGACGCACATCCCGACCCTCTCCATTTGCAATGCTGCTCGATACTTTAGAACTCTCTAATTTAAAAATTTTAAAAATATTATATTGTATAGAATCATAGACCCATCTTTTGATTAATGTATATATTCTACGGCATCCATATATTTATATATTTCTGTACAGATAGGAGAATTATATACATTGATCAATTGATTATCCAATATGGATAGTTTGAAAAATATAATTAATTCTATATATTATTATAGTGATCAAACGATATGTTAAAGGCTCGAGAGATATTTGAGATAGTATTTTTCTTTAGTTCTCCTCACACATCTTAAGCTGCATGGAGAGAACTATGGAAAAATATTATCAAAATTTTTTTCGATCTCTATTGCATATTGTTTGATTATTGTAATTAATTTATAGAATTAATATAATTTCTGAATGGGATGTGACCTTCTATATCTATTAGTTGATGTTAGGATGTATTTATTATACCAACCATTTGAAATGATAAAATAATCATTTAATAATTATCTTATATTTATATATATAAAATCTTTAGGTAGTGTGCCATGGACCATAGTTGGATGGACCGCCGAATAGTTGACGAAACGATTTCTACTGAATATAGGGAGGGCATAGAGTACTTTTATCATTATATTTTTGAAAATGCGACACTCTTACATCAAGGATGAGCTCATTGCCCTTATAAGAGATGTGGTAATAGAAAAATACTTGATAGGGATATAATGATTGTCTATTTATATAGGAGTGGATTTGTGTCCACTATAAGTATTGATATTTGCATGGGGAGATATGGGAGACAGTTATAAGGGTTATAAGTGAGCAGGACAGGGACACAGATATATGGTAGATGTATATCTTGAAAAGCCAATATGACTGATATATTGTAATAGTTCTAAGAAATATTTTTATACTTAAATATTTTTTATTATCAATAAAGGGTATTTTTCTTTCCATTCTTGTCTAATGTGTCCAAGAATCATTTTAGGAATTAATGACTTAAAGATACATATTCTCAAGTGTTGAGAATTAGAAACATATATAATTAATTTTTAAATTACTGTAGATCAATAGATCATCATGGGGATGGTGAACGATCTGGCTAGATCGATGTACGTATCACTTTCTTCGAGATAAATGAGTTTCTAATTTATAGTATGGGGATACTGAGCGAGAGTGTAGGTGGTTGTTAAAGAACATCGATACTGAGCATGATTAAATAAGAGTCACATGGATGTCTACTCATTCGTCAGTGATCATCTCGATGCTATAGTAGTGTGAGTAATTTTTTGACATACAGTGTCTCGGCTGCTCATAGTGGAATTGCTGTAGTTTGACTACACATAAATATGATCTCTAGCCATATGGATCCTTCTAGTAGATATTGGCTGTAATGGATTTATTGTAGGAGTAGGGTACGTACTTAGATAAATTCTATCGATCTTAGTAGATAAAGAGCAGTCCTATGGGATTTGAGAAGCTGAGTCCTTAAGTGTATGATCACAGCAAGATGATTGATGGAAAGGAGTTTCCATGAGTTTCACAATCGGACTTGAGCTGATCGAATCTTTTATATGACAAATATTAGGGTTTGACGAGTTTTTATTACCTCTATCTTAGTTGGAACTCACGACAGAGGAACTGAATCACATGGTAACTATATCTAAGGATTTTAATCATTCGGTTCTGTTGGACTACTACTACATACTGCTAGGTGTCACTAGTGAATTGTGAAAACTTACTCAGATCATTCTGAATTGATGAACCTTGATGGGTGTGAGTTAAAATTATTTCAACCCATCAAATAGTATTTCGATGATACTATGATGGAGATCATGGTATGTCCCATTATCAGACATAATTGAATCTATGGTCACACAACAAAGGGATTAGATCTTGGATTGATCAATTGGGCTTGTGAAGTTCTAATTAGGTTAGGATTTGAGAAATCATACTAGGTTTAGGTGCACCATGTTAGCACATGGTTAAATCCAATCCTCCTTGACTTGATCAACCAATTACATAGGATTTTGATCAAGTCAAGTTGAGCTAAACTATCTTTTCTTCCTATTGGACATCCGATAAGGGTGAGAAGGTTGGGGTGCAAAAAGTTTAATACTACAAAAAAGAACTACGGTAGTGATTTCAAACCACTGTCGTTGTAAAAAAAACTACCACCATAGCTTACAATAGCGGTTCTATAACCACTGCTACTGTCGCTGTCATCGTAGGTTTATGACAGTAATTGCTACAATCGCTACCATATATAGGGTATAGTAGCTGTTACTCAACCGCTGCTATAATAAACTGTATAGCAGCGGTTTTTCAACCGCTGCTATAGATTGCTATAGCAGCGGTATAGCAGCAGTTCTACAACCACTGCTATGCGGTTGCATAACCGCTGTTGTATCCTCTATAGCAGCAGTTACAAAATTGCTGTCATATTTTATACTACGGCAGCAGTTTCATAACTGCTACTATAGATATACGGCAGTGGTTGAATATTTTAAACTACAGCAGTGATTTTACAACTGCTGCTATAAATGTGCGGCAGTAGTTGGCATAGAGCTATGACAGTTGTTGGCACGACTACAGCAGCAGTTGTGCAACCGCTGCCATAGCCTGTTGACCAGCAAAAAAAATTAAAATTATCATTTTTTATCCTTTTTTATCTGATAAACGTAGTTCAATATATAATTACTCAGACTAAAACTTGCAAGAACAAAAAATTTTACATAAAACTTAATAACAAGCATAAAATTTCTCAAATACTCAAATTGTATTACTCAAATTATATTATAATATTTTTTAAATAAAAATAAAATATATCAAAAATCAGGCAAATTAAAATTCTTCTCTCCAAGCATCTCGTCATCATCGAGAGGGGCTGAAACAGGACCAGGAGGGACTGTAGCAAGAGTGAGAGGGGCTATAGTAGGAGCGGGAGGGGCCAGAGCTGAAACGCTAGCCAACATATCCTGAATGCTCGAAAAATTAGCTCTAAAATGAGCAGACAGCTGTGTCATCAAAGTAGACATGACGCTCTGTAGCTGAGATGCATGCTTCTCATCCTGAGCTGCCTGCACTAAGACTTCATCAAGCTGCTCTCGACTGACGACCCCAGAAGTGTGTAAGGAGATGCTCGTCTCAGACCAATAGCTCATCGATGTATGCCCAAGCCTGCAACGAATCCTTCCAGAGTGCTCAGGTACAAAGACCTGAGACAGATGGTCATAGGGGCTAAAGGTGTCTGTGCCCTCACTCGCAAGCACGTCTAACTGCTTCAGTAATTATAAATTCAAATAAAATCTCATAAGAAATGTAATAATACTAATTATACTCCAGTTATTACTTACAAAAATTCTTTCGATCGTGGCATTTTTCAGCCCGCCCTTCTTGTCCGTACGACTCGATCGAAAGATAGTGCTATGGCTAGGCATCACTTCCTCTCTCGTCAGCTATAACAATCAATTAGCTTGTTAAAAATATGCAAAAATAATAATTCAATAACTTGTAAACTCAAGGGTCAGAATTCATTATCTCTCTATATACATGACTGACCATGGACTCACGGTCGAGAGTGTGCATGTACTTCTAAGCAGCCCGATTCTTCTGGTTCTGAGGAGATGCAGTCTAAAAAGTATTTAAATCATATAAGTTAAAATCAAATATAATTATCACTTAATAAAAAATTTACAAGTTACAAATTAAATCTGAAACTCCTGGCTTATCCAATACCTAACCATCCCCTCCCACTGACTCGGGCGACAGTCCTAGATCCAAAAAACAAGCTCCTCCTCTGTGTCCCTATGGTGCTCTAGCCATCCTTTGTGAAGCTTGACCTTGTAGTTTCAGTACAACTCTCCAATCTTCTACAGTTGGATATCTCAAGCCCTCTCATGATCTGAAAAGTTATACTTCCTCTGCATAAAGTTATCAAAAGTCAGTTACGAAATTATTCTAATCAAACATAGTATAAACATATCACATGCATATATATATTTAAGATATACTTATCTAAATCTCCTCCGGCACTCGGTCCTTGACACCAACGTCCATCAATCGCCAGCCTATGGATAGTACAAAAATTATGTCAGACTACCTCACAAGCATACCAAAAAAGAAATGCATCTCCTGTATGGTCTCCCCTACTAGTTTTTCCTCCTGATCGTACTCCATGATGGCCTGATGCTAGCGGTTCCACACATGCGGCATGCATGTAGGATCGTGAAATATCCTATTAGATGATGCACTTGCAATAAAAATATATTACGAATATATAAGAGTGTACAATAACTATATAAAAAATAAATAAATAAATAATTGACCCAATAAAAATCTACTCTCACTGAGATTATGTGATGTGGATGCCGGTGGAGCCTCATTAACGGGTGGAGTATGTGTTGGAGATGCATAGACTGGTGACGTGGTTGCCAGTGAAGGCTTAGATGTGCCGGTCGGAGGAGTATGTGCTTGTGAAACCAAAACCAAAGTCGAGGCCGATGCGAAGGTGGATGGAGTATACGTTGGCAGCGGCTCAGATATCAAGCTCTGCATAGCCTGCTGAGGGGCGGGGGTGAAAGCTAAATGGTGTTTCGATGCCATCGTGACCTGCAATGTTAATGAACATTAACAAATATAACATGTTGTTGAACAATAATATTAGTAGAGCATCAATAAATAAACATTAACATTTATACCAAGATGTTAAACTCATCACCTATTGACATCTACAATATTGACATCACTATCACTTTTAACAAATATATCTGGGATCTCGACAACATCAAGTAAATTTTATCCTAGAGGAATACTTTATATGCATGGTCCAACATCATCATCAATCTTGGTATCATCAAAGATATGTCTAAGCACCATCCTCACAACAACACTCCATTGAGGCTCCAACGGATCACTAATATAGAAGACTTGACTAGCTTGGGAGGCAAGTATATACGATTCTTCAGTGCAGAGATGGCATTGCATGTTGACGAGAGTAAAATCACACTCATCAGTCTTCATCCCTGACTAAGACAAGGTGTCAAACCAATCATATTTCATTAATGCAACCCATTCTTTAGAATAGTAGTCCAAGATGACTATCTAGTCCACAACCTCATAATAGTTCATATTCTCTGTACGAGGCTGTGAATCTCTCGAGCTAGCAAAATATCTAGTGGTGGCGCTCAACATCATGCCACTATTTTGTGTTGCCATGTTTACAGCTCGACTGTGAATATTGAACCTATAGCCGTTAATGACGAGTGTTTTGTACTCACGCACGGTGCGATTATATCCCATTAAAAGAGCACGTACTTTATCACTCACATCATCGGACAGTAATCTCCACATTTAAGAAGATGATACCTAATTAGGAAACATGTTCAAATAGGATGTACAAGACAGGAATAAGTACTCACTTATATAATTTTTAAACCACTCAGGGAACTCTTTGCTATGCATTTTCTCTTTTTTCAACATACTTAGAGCACCATATTTTACTCTCATGACCTCCTTGTGTTTTCTGCATAAGGAACAAATTGAGGTGTAATGAGATATTTTCTTCTAAGTAATGAGAAATAAATAAGGCTAAGTGACTCACCTTATATACGGCTCAATGACATCATAATTGAACAACACAGCAGTGCGTCTTGTCCCTTTCCTTAGGGCTCAAATCAATGAGGTAGTATGAAGTGGGAAGTCCACTTGACTGTGGAATGAACTCAAATGCATGCTCAATTAGCTCATACTGATCATCCTAATTTCTCATTGATCGGTTATGACGTGTCTCGAACTTGTTTAAGTTTATGGTATAAAAATTTATGCACTCTTGATCCAAATAACCTTCTGCTATAAATCCTTTCAGACGATTCATATTCCTTATGTAAGATTTCAATGTTTGAATATTCTTCTCGGTGGGGTATATCTATCGGTAGAACACCGGACCTCCAAGTACAACTCCTCCACAAGGTGCACGGTGAGATGCATTATAATTGTGAAAAATGATGGTGAAAATATCTTCTCCAGATCACATAATATAGTCACCGCCCTTGACTTCATTTTCTTCTTTCTTAAGTAACCCTTTTGCACAAATATTTCTATAAAAATTGTAAAGATGAATAACAACCATTCTCACATTTTTTGATAATACACGATGAATAGCTATTGAGATCAACTTCTGCATCAATACATGATAATTATGAGTCTTCAATCTACCAAGTCTCACATCCTTGCTATTCACATGCTTTGATATATTACTTGAGTACCCATCTGAGATCTTTATATTCTCCAACACATGAAGAAATGTAGACCGTTCAGAGGCATTCATAACATAGCATGTATAAGAGAGCCTTCACTATTCTCTCTCTCTCGATTTTGGGTGGAGTGATTTTTTAATACCCCATTCTTGCAAGTCAAACAGAAAATTTAAGTCATCCTTGGTCTTATCCTTGATATTTAAGATCATTTTCAATAGGAGCTTGCATACGTTCTTTTCAATGTGTATGACATCTAAGCAGCGACGCAATAAGTTTATCTCCCAATATGGCAACCTCGGACAGTGCCTAGGAGACTTGTGGGTGTCTCTAAAGATCAGATCAAAAATTGATCCAAAAAAAAAAAGAGAGAAAGCCTAATCTTCAGCTAAAATTAAAGTGATTCAAAGCACAGATCAAGCTCGAGTCGAACAACAAGCAGTTGAGTAGAACTCACAAGTTGTCAAACAAAAACTCCGGATAAAGGACTCTTAAGCTTCTATATGCTATTTTTTCTCTTTTCCTTCTTGTAGGATTAAAGGAGAAAAATAGAGCAAAGTCGAAATCAAAATCATGGCCGAATCAAGGTCAAAATCAAGCCACCATAAAGCAAAAATAAGCCCAAATTAAGGCAAAGCTTAAGCCCAAGCCGAGGCAAAGAACAGGAAGGAGTCAAATATAACTCAGAAGCTCTCAAACTTATAACCTCCATGGTAATAAACTCTCAAGCCTCATCTACTATTTTATTCTTTTTTTGTAGGACAACAGATTCTTGAACATATGAGTCAAAACAAAAATAAAGAAAGTCATGATGAATGTCAAGCCTAAAGATAAAGTGAAGACTAAGTTAAGATAAAGGTAGTCATATCTGATCTCATCAAAAGGCTGACCTCAATCGAAGGTTGAGTAAATCTGAACTAGTCACAAAACTGACTTCATTAGAAGGGTAAAGGTTGAGCTCATGAAAATACCGATCTTAAAAGAAAGTACTACAACAGAATAGGATATTAACGACGTAAAAAATTCATCGCTAATAATTAATTTTTATCGATAATAGTTATTAGCGATAAAATTATCGTTGCTAATATTTAGTCATAAATAATGATGTTATTGATAATTTTTTACGACAAAAAAAATTTTCATTGTCAATAATCGATATTATCGATAAAAAATTTTCATCGTTAAAAAAATCTTCATTTCAAAAATTATTTACGATGAAAAATTTTAGTCGTAAAAAAAGTAATTTATGATAAATTATTGCATCACTAATAAAAAAATAATTTATTTATGATGAAAAACTTTCATTGCTATTAATTTAATTAAAAATTTTTATAAAATTTATATTTAAAAAAATATCAGCAACAAAAATTTTTCATCACAAACATGATAATTTTTGATGTAAAATTTTTATCGCTACTAAATTATCAATTATTTACGATAAAATTATTTTCATCATTATTAATTTAATATAAAATTTTAATATTTTTAAATTTATTAAAAATTATTTATAATTAATATTTTTATCACTAATATATTTTTTGGCGATCAATATTTTGTTAGAAGTGGAATAGGCTAGGGAAGGAGAGCACTCAGAAGAGCTCGGACCGGCCTGCTACTGCTTCATCAGCTGTATCATCTGCTCCATCGGTGCTATCCGCTCCATCATCTGGGTCTAGAGTAGTTGGTACTTATCGATGCATGCTGCCAACCCATCAGCTCGCTGCTGAGCCAATTATCGATCCTCAGTAGCCTACCTCTATACCTCCACCAGTCGAGTATCCACTATAATAAAATAGATTATTAACGATAAAAATTTTTATCGCTAATAATCTATTTTCATCGCTAATAGTTATTAGTGATGAAATTTTTATCACTAATATTTTATCGCTAATAATCACATCGTTGATAATATTTTATGGTAAAAATTTTTTTTTGTTGCAAATAATCATTTATTTGTGATGAAAAATTTTCATCATTAAAAAAATTTATTTTTTTGAAAACTATTTATGATGAAAAATTTTAGTCGTAAAAAAATATTTATGATAAAATTTAATGTCACTAATAAATAATAGATTAATAGCGATAAAAATATTTTTATCGTTATTAATTTAATTAAAAAATTTAATGAAGATCAAATTTTTAAAAATTTTTAGCGATGAAAAACTTTCACCGTAAATAAGATTTTTTACGAGAAAATTTTTTTATCACTATTAATTTAATTAAAATATTTATAAAAATTAAATTTATAAAAATATTAGTGATGAAAATTTTTTGTCACAAATGTGCTTATTAGCGATGAAAATATTTTCATCACTGTTAATTTAATATAAATTTTTAATATTTTTAAATTTATTAAAAATTTTATTTACGATCAATTTTTCATCATAGTAAAATCTTTTTGGCGATCAATATTTTATCAAAAAATAATTTCATCGCTAATAATTTATAAATATTTTTATAAAAAATAATTTATGAATATATATTTTTAATTTATATTTATAATATTTTAATAAATTATAAATTAAAAATTAAAAAAATAAATTTATATAATAAATTTATAAATAAATTTTATTATTTTATTATATTAAATTAAAATTATAAAAAATTTAAAATAAAAATAAAAAACTACATAAAGAGGCCGTCAAGTGTTGGTATCTGTAGAAGGAGAATGAGTTGGAGAAGAAAAGCACTCGAAATAGCTCGGACCGACCTACTGCTGCCTCATCAGCTGTATCATCTGCTCCATCTGCGCTATCGGCTCCATCATCTAGATTTGAAGTCGTTGATGCTCGTCGATGCGTGTAGCCAACTTATGAGCTCGCTGTCGATCCTCAGTAGCCTGCCTCTGCACCTCCATCACCTGAGCATCGCAGGCAGCATAGATGTCAGCCCTAGACGAGCATGAGGATGAGGGAGCAGTGATCCCATACCCTAAACTTCTAACATAATAGGATCTCGTACCAAGTACTTGATCACAGATCTCGTTATTTGTGGGTGCAGTCGAGCCCTCAAGGATAGGTTGGGATCTCATGTCTGTCATACAGTCTTGAAAATTAAAGTTATAGCTATTTTAATTTTATAATAAAAATTAGACTGTGAATAAAAAAAATAATTAAACAAACTTACAAAGAGTTTCTGGCTCCTCGTCATTCACTCTTCTGACTATCGCTGGTAGATATCGATCTTACCAAAATGCTTGTCACTCTCAGCATCTCTCTGCAATTTGAGAATAATTAATTATAAAATTTTTAAATAGCTAGAGAATTATATACTGCTTAAAAATTACTTACCATCAGCTCCATATAACGAACGAATGATCTCGAACTCCCATAATGCGGTACGGTCTGTCTCGCCCGATTCGTAGTGTTCTGGATATATTTTTTCTGTACAATTACCAGTCAAATTAGTAGATAATAAATTTAATTTAAGAATAAATGATTCAATAATTAAACTCTAAAAAAAATTTGGATGTATAACCTGATATGCTGGATCCTTGTAATGCCGATATATGACAGTCCAATCAT